>NC_048312.1:0-43233 GCF_013100865.1 Trachemys scripta elegans | reverse complement strand
GTAAGACAACTCCCACCTGTTTATGCTCTCTGTATGTGTGTATATATATCTCCTCAATATATGTTCCATTCTATATGCATCCGAAGAAGTGGGCTGTAGTCCACGAAAGCTTATGCTCTAATAAATTTGTTAGTCTCTAAGGTGCCACAAGTACTCCTGTTCTTCAATTTCAGATGTTAAACAAGTGTCATTCTTAGTTCTTCCAGCATGAATTTGTGTCTCTACCAATTAGAGAAGCTAATAAATGTAATGGGAGGTCAAACTGGTCCACTTCTTTTACATAAGAATTAATTGGGACATCACAACAGACAACAACCAAACAGTGCTAGCTAAAAAGCAAATGTGGTTGATAAAATGACATACAGACTACAGAGCCTTGACTTTTGGGATTTGTGGTCAGGCTCATTCACAGTAGGTATTACTGGTGGTACAAGACCATCAGATAAAGATTCATAGATTTTTAAGGCCAGACAGGACCATTATGCTAATCTAATGTGACCTCCTGCATAACACAGGCTACAGAAAGTCTGCATCAGGGCCATAACTCCTGTTAGAGCAGGAGCATAGCTTTTAGAAAGATAGTCAGTCTTGATTTAAAGTGATACAAAATTCATCATGTTCCTAGGTAGGTTCCATGGGTTATTTACCCTCACCATTAAAAATTTGCATCTATTTTTAGTTTCAATTTGTCTAGTTTCCATGATTTCAGGACTGCGATGATCCTTCTAGCCACAGCATTGGACTTGGAGCTCATGTTCAATTAACTATCTACCCTGACCCCTAAAAACATAAGAATGGTCATACTGGGTCAAACCAATGGTCCATCCAGCCAGTGTCCCTCTAATTTTTCTCACCTATGTGCAGAATGAATTTTGTTATGTGCACCAATATGGAGGTGATGTGTGACACATTACTTTCATATTGGTGCACATAACAAAATTCATGTGGTGGGGTGGGGCCGAGAGATTCGGGGTGTTGGAGGGGGCTCAGGGCTGGAACTGAGAGTTGGGGTGCAGAGGGGTGAGGGCTCTGGCTTGGGGTGTGGGCTCTGGGGGTGCGGCTAGGCATGAGGGAATTGGGGTGCAGTGGGGCTCCCTGGGGCTACAATGGGGAGAGAGGACTCCTCCCCAGCTCACTCTCCTCACAGCAGCACCTGAGGGGTAAGGCGCCTCTCCCTGCTGTGGCAGGTCTAGGTCAGGCTGGGTTGGGGGATAGGCGCCTGGCCCCTGGCCATGGGAGGTTCGGTGCTGGGCTGGGTCGGAGTAGGGGCGCTTGTCCCCCAGCCACAGCTGAGCTAGGTTGGGGATGGGGAGAGGGGCACCATGGCAGGTCTGGAGCGTGGGGAGCGGCATCTCTCCCTGCCGCAGCCCTGAGCGTCTGTGCAGCGCTTAATAGGCAGCTGCATGGCCGTGCAGCTTAGAGTGAACTGAACATCCAGCCCCGTATCTCGTCTTCCGACAGTGGCCAATGCCAGATGCTTCAGAGGGAATGAACAAAACAGAGCAATTATCAAATGATCCATCCCCTATCATTCAGTCCCAGTATCTGGCAATCAGAGGCTTAGGGACACCCAGAGCATGGGGTTGCATCCCTGACCATATTGGCTAATAGCCACTGATGGACCTATCATCCATGAACTTACTTAATTCTTTTTTGAATCCTGTTATAGCTGTGGTGACTGTGTCCCAACAAAACGTGTTCATCTATGTGTCTGATAATTCTGTTCTAAAAATTGACCAATCAATAAGAATTTCCACATCCAATTTCTCTATTCCCCCCCCCCCCACCAAGGTATCCAAATCCTGACGGTGTATTTTTCAAACCTAGTTGCAGTGTGCCTGAGACTTATCTTCAGGCCTGCTCAAAACAGAAAAAGGAGGGAAGAAACAAGCTCTTCCTCCTTAAACAACTGTACAAATCATCAGGTTTGCATTAAGACTTGGAGGGGCTTGCAATGTACGGTTTGTTCTAAATTGCTGCAATTCCTTTTTCTAGTATCTGGTTTCAATGCAAAGCTTGAGCAGCTACTACTGGTCAAAAGGACATTTTGTAAATGTAAATCTGGGATTATCTGTGCAAATAAAAATGTCCAAATTTAAACCCTCTGTTCCCCACCACAGAGAAAATGACTAGGTCTAGTACTGAAAAGCTTTCTTTGTGTGGAACAAATGGGCAGAAAATTTGCTTTCCAACTTTTTTTATTAGAGCCAAATCCAGATAATTTGCTAAGATCTATGGGCTTTAAAGAAAACAGATGTCCCACTTTAAATCAAGAAAGTACCCTAAAATTCAGAGTCACTTTGAGCTGAAAGAGCTTCTGGTATCTTGGATAGGTGATGAGTAAAATCCACTATGGATCATGCATCGTGACTCTAAATTAGAAACTAAGAACACAACTTTCATTCCTACTTTTCTGAAGTTAGGTTCCTAAATCCAAACGTAGTCATCTAAATAAAAATGTCCTTTTACCTTAAGGGCGAATTTTTAAATTTAGTTGTCTATCCTGCATATACTATCCTCTCGTACCTATAAGAGGTAGTGGTGAGCAAGATCCAAATCCTAGTTTACTCACATAATTTTACTCAGTCTCAAACTGGAAGTGTGTCTGAGTAAGGACAAAAGCTCTGAGCCTGCAAATACATAATGCACATGCTTAACATACACACATAAGTAGTCCCCTTGAAATCAGTGAGATTGCTCACATGTAAAGTTAAAACATATACGCAGGATTAGTGCTTAAGGATTTGGCTGTAAGTACTTGTTAATAAATGCATCTAGGGGATTTCAGTTCATAATTTAGCCAGAGAGTTTTGAAAATTTGGCTGTTAGGCACATAACTTTAGGCACTCAGGTATGAAAATGTTGGAGTGTGTTGACAGGCACTATGGAAACACTCTCTCTAAGATAAGTACACTACATTAAGGACTGATAATGAACAGCTGTTTTTTTAATTTTTTTGTTTTTTGAACTTTTATACTTTCCTATTTGTTATTTAGTCACTTTTTATTTTTAATAAATTCTACATTTATAGGAAACTAGTAGCACTTCATAAATTTGGAGCTAATCCCTGTACTGTATTTTAGTGTAAATAACAATTCAGTAGTTATGCCCGTGGATGGGGTATGGAGGATGTAGTGAGTTTGCCTTTATCTCTGCAGCACAGCATTGAAAATCTTGCTTAGGTCACAAGTAGATAAAAAAAGCTGTTTGATTTTATTCTAGTTCCCATTAGTGAATGTTACTAAACCATCACCTACTGTCACGTGACTGTCAATCTCTACGGAAGAGTAAATGTTTTCTCTTACTTCGGCAAGACGGAATCTCACAGTATTTCCAATACACTCCATCCTCACACTCTGCAATGTAGCACCAGGGGCTGACATCTCCATCAGGGTTCCTATCAAGGGAAGGAGACACCAAAAATTTGTCAAACATTTTTGTGAACCACATACAGATCCTTCATTTTTATTTTAAATCTAAGGCTTCATTGCTATCATTTTAATTTGTACTGCAGTGTTTCAGCTGGTCTGTCTTTCCAAGAAGAAAATAGTGGAAAATAGAATGGTAAGAACTACTGAGCTAACATCAAGTATCAGGGGGTAGCTGTGTTAGTCTGTATCTACAAAAACAACAAGGAGTCTGGTGGCACCTTAAAGACTAACAGATTTATTTGGACATAAGCTTTCGTGGGTAAAAACCTCATCTGCATCTGAAGAAGTGAGGTTTTTACCCATGAAAGCTTATGCCCAAATAAATCTGTTAGTCTTTAAGGTGCCACCAGACTCCTTGTTGTTTACTGAGCTAATGGTGTATTGGGAAAACCAAAAGAATTTGCACTGGCTGATTTTTGGTAAATCAGAAAAAAGTCATAGTATTACAGTAAGATCCTCAAATTCCTGGTAAAGTCTGAGCTTAATGGTACAAACCATGGAAATGCTCAATACTATTTTACACTCACTGCCAAACCACTGACCACCCTATAGCCCAAGGCAATACAGTAAAATTCCGCACTTCTGAGGGTTTCTGTGCCTTTGTTGGGTCAAAAGTATTAATGAATTCAGCTATAATGCTCAAGCACAGGAGATTCTTCAGGAGTGATTGAGAGGACAACCCTGTCAGCAAATCTTTATGAAAGAAAACAAAAAGGGCCTTTTTACACACTATGCAGGGAAGTCCAAAGGGACTAGGACTATTGAGAATTTACACCACCAAAAAAGGTACTTGTCCAGCTAACTTCCTAAAAATGATCGACTGATTCTTGAACTCTTAAAGATGCAGTACTATTACTGGATGCTACTGAAAGAGAGGGTGCTGCCAGCAGGGTATCCTCTGTGAGAGTTCTGGGACTCTGGACCATGGTTCCTGCATTAATATTAAACAGCCCAAACTTGATGACTTTCTCGGCATGCTGCAAAATAAATTTATTTTACAGCGTTTGGGGGAATGTTTGAGTGGGTTAGGGAAGGGGTTTGTTTTGCAGCTTTGATTTATTGCCTGGTTGGGCTAATTAATTATTTGTATACAATATTTTTGCTGCTGTATGGTATCACTTACAATTGCAAATCTAATTAATTGTTAGCTTTCTGTTTGGGCATTTTAAAAATTATTTTAATCTAAATGAAATAAGAGAAGACTAACAGAATAAGTTCATCAGGCATTAGCCTTTCACTTCTGGAAGGTTAAGTTCAGACTTGCCCTCTGTCCAAAACCAAAGCCAGCTACTTATCTCTTCTTGGAGAACATTTGTCACTGTCAAAATTATCCTACAATTTGCCATGACCTGCCTTCTGTGTCTGAGACACGCTGGACTGAAGGAGCACATATGTTGCATGGTAAGTTTAGGGTGAACTAGCAAAACTTTGTGGGAGATCCAGCATTAGAACTGCAAAGGATATTGCAGCTAAAGAATGAGGAGCTAGAAACAATTGCCAGAATTAGGGGAGCATGATAGTAATAGCAGGGTTGCTTCCAGTCAGGATCTGAGATGCATTGGTAGAGGTATTGGGGAAGGAAGGCCTAAGAATAGGATAGCAGAGGTTATTTTTTGTCAGGACTGAGGTATGGTGGCAGAGCTTGCTGGAGGCTGGTGGATGTGGAAATATATCAGCAAGGGGCTGTTCTAGTTGATAAAGGAGGTCCATTGGTGGAGCTGTGAGAGAGAAGCTTGTATTGTGATAATAGTCTTTTTCTCACCTTAGCAGTTTTGGGAAGTGTTTCTGTTGTACCTGCTATCTGGACATCAAATACTTTAAATTAAATCATGCTAATAGGATTTAATGCAGAAACATCTTAAAATGCAAGGAAAGTGTAGACAGATGGTTGTTAATAGCTTTGGAAATCTTGCCTTGGTTCCCAGTGGTTGCATGGAGACAAAGAAGAAATGAGTGTCCCTCAGGTCTTCAACTCCGCAGTCTGCCTAATTCTGTTATAGCAGAAATGAGGTTTTAGAGCATTATGAGACATTTCAATTTCCTAACACAAAAAGTGTTGCAACCAACACAGGGGAATTCTATATTAGACCTTGTCTTGACAGATAAAGAGGAATTGATCACAGAACTAAAAATTAATGGTAGATTAGGTACGAATGATCATGACTTGATCACATTTGTAATGTGCAAAGAGAATACAGTCCAAACCAATAATACATAGTTTAGGTGCTTTAAAAGTTCCAATTTTACAAAGCTCAAAACAATTATGAGCCAAATCAGTGTGGCAAAAGAATTCAATCAAAAAAATCTGAATGATAATGGGGAATTGTGTGTGGGAGATGGGGAAATTGAAAGTGATGAATATAAATCAGAAACTAGGAATTGTAGAAAATTGATAAAGAAAGCAAAGGGAAAAAGGCGAACTCCATAGCAAACAGAGTTACGGACACTAAGGAGAAGTTTCCCTCCTTAGTCGTCTTTTCTCCAAGCTGAAAAGTCCCAGTCTTATTAATCTCTCCTCACATGGCAGATGCTCCATACCCCTAATCATTTTTGTTGCCCTTTTCTGAACTTTTTCCAATTCTAATATATTTTTTGAGATGGGGCGACCACATCTGCATGCGGTATTCAAGATGTGGGCGTACCATGGATTTATATAGCGGCAATATGATATTTTCTGTCTTATTATTTGTCCCTTTCTTAATGATTCCCAACATTCTGTTCACTTTTTTGACTGCCACTGCACATTGAGTGGATGTTTTCAGAGAAAAATAGTAAGATCTGTAAGAACATCTGGACAGCATCTTAAGGTATACAAGGTGAAGTGACAGGAATAGAGAAATTGCCAAAGAGCAAAGGGACTGTAAACCAGAAAGGCGCAGAAGGATAATTGTTCAGTCAAGAAGCCAACAGATCACATCAAGGAATAGATGTGTGTACTTATGCTGGAAATCAAAACAGTAAACAAAGGTTGCACCAGAGTCGCTCAAGAGTAACTAAACATCCTAAGAACTTTCCCTCCAAACTCTGCGTTTACAGAGGTTGGCAACCAAGAAACTGAAACGGGAACTGTAGCGGGGCAGTCACCCCACTCCGACCCTGAAGGGGTTAAAACAACCCTGGGAAAGGACTGCTCCAGGGAGCCAATCATGGGCGGGCTTGAGGCAGCCAATCAGAGCCTGGCTGGGCCAGTATAAGAAGGACTCCTGGGGAGAAGGCAGGGAGTGTCTCTCTAGCTGTGGAGAGAGAAGGACCTGGCTGCCGGGGAGCTCAGGATACTGAGTAGAACAGGGCTGGGGAAAGGCAAGAGGAGCTGGGGAGCTCCAGCCTGGCAAATCCCCAGGATGTGGGCCTTGCTAAAGGCCAAAGCCAGTACAGGGGTTGCAGAGGTGCAGCCCGGGCTTAGGCAGAGGGATCTGGTCCAACCCCCTTGCCAATCATGAATGGCCATTACAGACTGCAGTCTGCCCCAGAGAGCGGGGGCTAGATGATGATTGGAAGTAGCCACTGAGGCAAGATGGGTTTAGAGGGTTGGGGGTTCCCCTGGAAGGGGAGACCCAGAGCATGGGGGTATTGCTGGGGCAGAACCCTGAGGTAAAGGGCACTGGAATGCAGGAGGGACATGGGGCCAGTGGCAGGTGACACACTGGCCAGCAGAGGGTGCTCCAAAGCTGGAGTTGAGCTAATTCCCAGGATGACCAGCAGGAGGTGCCATGCCAGTGAGTCTCACTTCGCTACAGGAACATACAATGACAGGGTTTATGTTCTAGTGCATTGTATTTTCTAATTCAAAATACTTTTATTTCATACATGTAAATTGTTACCTAGAAAGTGAATTTAATTAGGATAATAGGTTATCTACTGTATATTAACTACTTACTAGTTTACAGTGTAAGATTAAGTAGTAGTTCCTCCTACAACAACTATCTCTGATTTGCTTGTGATTACTCATCACTTAACTAATTTCCACTTTACCCCAACTGATTGAGATAAAACACAATTTGGCCTCTAGATGACATCTGCCTCTCTTTAGTGCTCTGATTCAGACCAGCTCTCCATTGAACTCATATCTACCTGGAGAACAGATCTCTGATAAGAGGGCTCTTCAGTCAAGCAAAGAAATGTGATCCAGTGGCTGGAAGTTGAAGCTAGATCGGGGTTCTCAAACTTCATTGCACTGCGACCCTTCTTCTGATAACAAAAATTGCTTCACGACCCCAGGTGGAGGGACCCAAGCCCAAGGGCTTCAGCCCCAGGTGGGGGGCCTGTGATCTGAGCCCCACCACTAAGGGATGAAGGCCTTGGGCTTCGGACCCAGACGATGGGATTTAGGCTTCAGCTTTGACCCTGGGCAATGGGGCTTGGTCTTCAGCTTCCGACAGTGGGGCTTGGTCTTGGTCTTTGTCCCCTGACCCCAGCCCTGACGACCCCTTTAAAATGGGGTTGTGACCTCCTTAGGGGTCTCGACCCACAGTTTGAGAACCACTGAGCTAGACAAATTCAGACTGGAAATATGGGATACTTTTTTAACAGAAAGTAATTAATCACTGGAACACTCTACTAAGGGGCATGGTGGATTCTTCATCAGTGATGAGTTTTTAAATTCAGATCAGAAGTTATGACCTAGGAATTATTTGGGGGAAGTTGTGTGGCCTGTGCAATATCGTTGGTCAGACTAGATGACCACAATGGTCCCTTCTAGCCTTGGAATCCAAGAATTTCTATGTTATAAGGATACTGTGCAATGAAACCTCTTCTCTCTTGGTATACAAATAAAGTATGACAAATATTCCAGCTAGGGTATGATTGTGGGACCTAGCATCTTTCTGACTAAGGATATAATAAACCTTTTCACTTTTACAGCATCTCCCATCCAAAGAACTCAAAACACTTCCCAAACATTAACAAAAGTAACCTCAAAACACTCACATGAGGTAGGTTAGTGGGGGGAGGGGAGGGAGGGGAGAGAAGTGATTTATCCATTGTCACCCAGCAAATAAGTGACAGAGCAAGGAAGAGCACTCAGGTATCCTGCGTCACAGTGATTGTCAAAGGTATTTACCAAGAGACTATAGTTTTCAAAAGATTCCATCAATCCTCCTTCAACATACCTGAAAGGCTATTTCTCAGCATAGTGATCTAACCAGTGAAGAAAAATGGCTCTGATATTCCAGTCACACTCCATTGTGAGGAGGAAAGCCAGCAGCTGAGCAGGCTTTCATAAGAAAAGGCTGTAGTTGGCAACTTAGTCAAATTCCTGGGGCTCACGTTCTAGATCCTCCTTCTTCGAGAAAGTAACGGACTTATTAGATCAGGGAAATGCGGTGGACCTAATATACTTTGATTTCAGTAAAGCGTTTGATACTGTACCGCACAAGGAATTACTGGTTAAACTGGAAAAGATGGGGATCGATCTGAAAATCCAGAGGTGGATAAGGAACTGGTTAATGGGGAGATTGCAGCGGGTCGTATTGAAGGGTGAACTGTCAGGTTGGAGGGAGGTCACCAGTGGAGTTCCTCAAGGTTCGGTTTTGGGACCCATTTTATTTAATCTATTTATTACTGACCTCAGAACCGATTGTAGGAGTGGGCTGATAAAGTTTGCGGATGACACCAAGCTGGGAAGTATTGCCAATTCGGAGGAGGATAGGGATATTCTGCAGGGAGACTTGAATGACCTTGTGAATTGGAGTATCAGAAATAGGATGAAATTTAATAGTGAAAAGTGTAAGGTGATGCATTTAGGGATGACTAACAACAATTTTAGTTATAAGCTGGGGACGCATCGGTTAGAAGTAACGGAGGAGGAGAAAGACCTCGGGGTCCTTGTAGACCGCAGGATGACTGAGTCAACAATGTGATGTGGCGGTGAAAAAAGCCAATGCAGTCTTGGGATGCATTAGGCGAGGTATATCTAGTAGGGATAAGGAGGTGATGCTTCCATTGTACAAGGCGCTGGTGAGACCTCATTTGGAGTACTGTGTGCAGTTCTGGTCTCCAATGTTTAAAAAAGATGAACTCAAACTGGAACGGGTACAGAGAAGGGCCACTAGGATGATCAGAGGAATGGAAAACCTGTCATATGAAAGGAGACTAGAGGAGCTCGGGTTGTTTAGCCTGACCAAACGAAGGCTGAGTGGGGATATGATTGCTCTCTTTAAATATATCAGAGGGATAAATACCAGGGAGGGAGAGGAATTATTCCAGCTCAGTACTAATGAGGACACAAGAACGAATGGATATAAACTGGCCGTGGGGAAGTTTAGGCTTGAAATTAGACAAAGGTTTCTGACCGTCAGAGGGGTGAAATATTGGAACAGCCTTCCGAGGGAAACGGTGGGGGCGAAGGACCTGTCTGGTTTTAAGATTAAGCTAGATAAATTTATGGAGGGAATGGTTTAATGGGATAACATGATTTTAGTCAAAGGAACAGCATGCCATGGCAGGTAAATAGTATAATGGCTAATGAGGGTCAGGCTGGAGAATCTTGCCTACGTGCTCGGGGTTTTACTGATTGCCATATTTGGGGTCGGGAAGGAATTTTCCTCCAGGGTAGATTGGCAGAGGCCCTGGAGGTTTTTCGCCTTCCCCCGCAGCATGGGGCAGGGATCGCTAGCAGGAGGATTCTCTGCTAATTGAAGTCTCTAAGCCACAGGATTTGGGGACTTCAACAGCAGAGTCAAGGGAAAGGGTAGGGACGGCTTTGTGGCCTGCATCATGCGGGAGGTCAGACCAGATGATCATAATGGTCCCTTCTGACCTTAAAGTCTGAGTCTATGAGATCACAGGGCTCTAACAATCACCAGAAGCTATTTTGGTGAGTAAGGTGAGATAGCAATTGATTATTAGAATCTTGCCCCATCAGTGTATCGCCTGTACTCTTCTAAGCTCTCCGAGAGGTTTTAAAACATTCACAACCTTACTTTGTACATCACAGGACAAAGGTCTCACCATTAGCATCCATGTCCTATGGCCAAAGGTGACTGCCAAAGCTGTTAATAAGAATACACTGAGTGGGGCCTATAGCAGTGTCATAGGGTATGTCTACACTATGAAATTAGGTTGAATTTATAGAAGTCGATTTTTTTAGAAAGCAATTTTATACAGTCGATTGTGTGTGTCCCCACTAAGTGCATTAAGTCGGCAGAGTGCATTCACAGTACCGAGGCTAATGTCGACTTTCGGAGTATTGCACTGTGGGTAGCTATCCCACGGTTCCCACAGTCTCCGCTGCCCATTGGAATTCTGGGTTGAGCTCCCAATGCCTGATGGGGCAAAAACATTGTCGTGGGTGGTTTTGGGTACATGTCATCAGTCGCCCTTCTCTCATGAAAACAACGTTAGACAATCGTTTCATGCCTTTTTTCCTTGCGGGCGTGTACAGGAGTTGGCCAGGGCTTGACCCGCTCTGGGGCAGCGGGGAGCCACACCGACTCACTATCTGCTGGGGCTTGAGTGCTTTGTCTGGTGGTCGGGTCTCGCCCGGCAGCCCTTGCAGTCCTGAAAGATACAGGATGCCCGACCCCAGCTCAGGGCAGGCACCAGCGTTAGGTCAGGGCTCAGACCCTTAGTCAGGGTTGAGCAACAGTAAACAAAGTACTTAAGCCCAGGCCCTGGGTCAGGGCGGGGCAACAAACACTGAGGCAGAGCTCAGGCCCTCAGGCAGGGCTGAGCCACAGTAATAGGCCTGAGCCTCAACAGGCCTGGGAGAGAGGGAGACTGCCACCCACAGGTTGGGTGGCAGGGGGGACGCAGGTCCTTCCACTCCACTGCGTCCCAGCCAGGGGCCCTAGCAGCGGCAGAAGACCCACTGCTTCGTCAGTGGGGATCCTGGCTTCAACACACTGACATCGGCTCTGGCCGTGCTGCAGCCAGACTGGGGTCAGCTGCCCCCGGGCTACTTCCAGACTCCCCCTCTGGGCCTACCTGGATGCTGGTGTCAGCCTCGGGGGGGATCCTGGAGCATGGGTTCATCTGGCCAGGGATCATTTGGCAAGTCTGGGAGCTCCTCGGGATAGGAGGCGCCGGGCAGGCTCGGCGGTTCCTCTGGGTAGTAGGCACCGGGCAGGCTCGGCGGTTCCTCTGGGTAGCAGGCGCAGGGCAGGCCCGGCGGCTCCTTGGGGTAGTGGGCGCAGGGCAGGCCCGGTGGCTCCTGGCAGTCACTCCGGTCCGCAGAGGTTTCCCAGCCCCAAGCTAGGCTGGAGACGTCTGGTCTCTCCGGCGGCTGGGGCCAGACTGAGTTCTGAGGGCCCGGCTCTATACTTCCGGGTCGCTGCCTGACCCTCTGAGGGGTGGGCTCAGAACTCCCTAGCTCCGCCCACTCTGGCCTCCGGATGGGCTCTTCTCCTTCCGGGGCAGTGGGGAGCCACACCGACTCACTACAGGGCGCCATATTGCTTTCAGCAGACGATGCAGTAGGACTGTTAATCTTCGTCATCAAACGATTGCTTCCGCTGCCACTCTGCTCTCCTGCTCTTGTCTCAATAGATAGCGAATTTCTCCATGTTGGCTGTCATGGGCTCCAGCTTCCGCTGCAACTCTGCTCTCATGAATCCACCTCACAGGCCCACTCGTCGTTCTCTATTCTCATGGCATCTCTCTATAAATATCTATTCTCGTGGCATCCATTGTCAGCCACCACTTCTGCTGCTACTCTGATCTCCTGCAGACGCCATACCACGGCAAGCATGGAGCCTGCTCAGATCACTGTGGCAGTTATGAGCATTGTAAACACCTCGTATATTATCCTGCAGTATGTTCAGAACCAGCAAAAGCAGGCAAGGAGGCAACGGCAGCGCGGTGACGGGAGTGATGAGGACATGGACCAGACTTCTCTCAAAGTACGGGCCCCGGCAATTTGGACATCCTGGTGGCAATGGGGCAGGCTCATGCCGTGGAACACCGATTCTGGGCCTGGGAAACAAGCACAGACTAGTGTGACCGCATAGTGTTGCAGGTCTTGGATGATTCCCAGTGGCTGCGAAACTTTCGCATGCGTAAGGGCACTTTCATGGAACTTTGTGACTTGCTTTCCCCTGCCCTGAAGCACAAGAATACCAAGATGAGAGCTGCCCTCACAGTTCACAAGCAAGTAGCAATAGCCCTTTGGAAGCTTGCAATGCCAGACAGCTACCGGTCAGTCGGGAATCAATTTGGAGTGGGCAAATCTACTGTGGGGGCTGCTGTGATCCAAGTAGCCAACGCAATCACTGAGCTGCTGCTATCAAGGGTAGTGACTCTGGGAAATGTGCAGGTCATAGTGGATGACTTTGCTGCAATGGGATTCCCTAACTATGGCGGGGCGATAGACGGAACGCATATCCCTATCTTGGGACCGGACCACCTTGGCAGCCAGTACATAAAACGCAAGGGGTACTTTTCAATGGTGCTACAAGCACTGGTGGATCACAAGGGACATTTCACTGACATCAACTTGGGATGGCTGGGAAAGGTACATGACGCTTGCATCTTCAGGAACTCTGGTCTGTTTGAATAGCTGCAGGAAGGGACTTACTTCCCAGACCAGAAAATAACTGCTGGGGGACGTTGAAATGCCTATAGTTATCCTTGGGGACCCAGCCTACCCCTTAATGCCATGGCTCATGAAACCATACACAGGCACCCTGGACAGTAGTAAGGAACAGTTCAACTATAGGCTGAGCAAGTGCAGAATGGTGATAGAATGTGCATTTGGACATTTAAAAGCACATTGACGCAGTTTACTGACTCGGTTAGACCTCAGCTAAACCAATATTCCCATTGTTATTGCTGCTTGCCATGTGCTCCACAATATCGGTGAGAGTAAGGGGGATATGTCTATGGTGGGGTGGGAGGTTGAGGCAAATTGCCTGGCCGCTGATTACGCGCAGCCAGACACCAGGGCGATTAGAATTGCACAGCAGGGCATGCTGCGCATCAGAGAAGCTTTGAAAACCAGTTTCATGACTGGCTAGGCTACGGTGTGAGAGTTCTGATTGTTTCTCCTTGATGATAACTCGCCCCCTTGATTCACTCTACTTCCCTGTAAGCCAACCAACCTCCCCGCTTTGATCACTGCTTGCAGAGGCAATAAAGTCATTGTTGTTTCAAAATCATGCATTCTTTATTAATTCATCACACAAATAGGAGGATAACTGCCAAGGTAAGCCAGGAGGGGTGGGGGAGGAGGGAAGCAGCGGGTGGGATGGTGGAGGAGGGAAAGACAAGGCCACACTGCACTTCAAAACTTATTGAATGACAGCCTTCTGTTGCTTGGGCAGTCCTCTGGGGTGGAGTGGTTGGATGCCCAGAGGGGGCCCCCCCGGGCGTTCTTGGGTGTCTGGGTGAGGAAGCTATGGAACTTGGGGAGGAGGGCAGGCCGTTACACAGGGGCTGCAGCGGCGGTATGTGCTCCTGCTGCCTTTCCTGCAGTTGAACCATACACAGAAGCATATCAGTTTGATCCTCCAGTAGCCTCAGCATTGCATCCTGCCACCTCTCCTCTTGCTCATCCCTCCTGTCCTCGCGTTTGTTTTCTGCTTTCCTGGACTCTGCCATTGTTTGCCTCCACACATTCTGCTGAGCTCTTTCAGTGCGGGAGGACTGCATGAGCTCAGAGACCATTTCAGCGGGAGTGGCTGTTTTTTTTTTTTTTTTTTTTTTTACTTCTTATCTGTGCTAGCTCTGGGACGGAGATGATAGGGGGAGCATTGAAACATTTGCAGCTGCAGGAGGGAAAAAAAGGAGAGTATTCTTTAAAAAGACACGTTTTAGAGAACAATGGGTAGACTCTTTCACAGTGAACCAAGCTGTTAACATTACATAGCACATGTGCTTTCAGTACAAGGTCGCATTTTGCCTCTTATATTGAAGGCCTGCCAGTTTTTGGAGGGGCTGCGGTTTTCGGGTTAACGTGCAGCACAAACCCAACTAACCCCCGCACACACCCAATTCTCAAGGATGATCTCTTCACCCCTCCCCCCCACCACTTGGCTAACAGCAGGGATGATTTCTTTTCAGCCACAGGCACACAGCCCAGCAGGAATGGCCACCTCTGAATGTCCCCTTAATAAAATTCTCCTATTTCAACCAGGTGACCATGAATGATATCACTCTCCTGAGGATAACACAGAGAGATAAAGAACAGATGTTGCTTGAATGCATTCCAGTAGCTGTACTGGCCGCAAATGCATCCCAAGTCTTCAGGGCAAATTAATCCTTATACATGCTTGCTTTTAAACCATGTATTATATTTACAAAGGTACACTCACCAGAGGTGCCTTCTCTGCCTTCAAAGTTTGGGAGCCCGCCTTGGGAGGGTGTTGGCTCCAGGGTGATAAACAGTTCCTGGCTGTCGGGGAGAACAGTTTCTCTGCTTGCCTGTTTTGTGCTACCCTCCTCCTCCTCCTCATCTTCCTCGTCCACAAAATCCTCATCCCTGTTGTGTGAGACTTCCCCCCCCCTTGCAGGAGTCCCCGAACAGGGGTGGGGTAGTGGTGAGGGCACCCTCTAGAATTGCATGCAGCTCGTCATAGAAGCGGTATGTCAGGGGGTCTGATCCAGAGCAGCCGTTTGCCTCTTCGTTTTTTTGGTAGGCTTGCCTGAGCTCCTTAAGTTTCACACGGCACTGCTGCAGGTCCCTGTTATAGCCTCTGTCCTTCATGCCCTTGGAGATTTTTTTCAAATATTTTGGCATTTCGTCTTTTGGAACGGAGTTCTGATAGCACAGATTTGTCTCCCCACACATCGATCAGATCCAGTACCTCTGGTCGGTCCATGCTGTAGCTCTTTTGAGAGTCTGGGACTCCATGGTCACCTCCGCTGATGAGCTCTGCATGGTCACCTGTGCTGATCAGCTTGCCATGCTAGCCAAACAGGAAATGAAATTCGAAAGTTCGCGGGGCTTTTCCTGTCTACCTGGCTAGTGCATCTGAGTTGAGAGTGCTATCCAGAGCAGTCACAATGGAGCACTCTGGGATAGCTCCCGGAGGCCAATACTGTCGAATTGCGTCCACACTACCCCAAATTTGACCCGGCGATGTCTATTTCAGCGCTAATCCCCTCGTCGGGGAGGAGTACAGAAATGGATTAAGAATCCTTTCAGTCGACAAAAATGGCTTCGTCGTGTGGACGGGTGTAGGGTTCAATTGATCTAACGCTGCTAAATTTGACCTAAACTCATAGTGTAGACCAGGACATAGTTTCCGATTGTTTCTGTTATATTTCATGGCATACAGAGAAATTAGATAAAAACATAAATGATGCCTGCTGAAAGGATGCAACATAGAGTGTGAGAGAGAGGCTGCTTCCTAAAATTGAGTCACAACTCACCAATGCAAACTGACTACCATAGCATACTTCATTACACAGCCCCCTAGCGTATAAGACCAAAGAGCCCACCCCCTTTTAAAATGATAGCCTACAATTCCAACAATATACCAAACCTTTGCACTGCAGATTTTTCAATAGCCTATCACCCTTTTTGGCTGTGTAGTAATCTGAGAAGTTGCCTCTCGCCCTGTATGTCATGGAGAGGACTACGAGGATGCCACATGGAGTTTCTGGTGAATACTCAAAGCCTTTAGAGGCCACGCCCCTGATAGTACACTAGTCTGACATTAGTGAGCTTGACGGTACCTATGTTTAAGGGGTTTTTGGACTGTTTTGGGGACAGAACATCCAGGTTTTTATGGAGTCTTTTTGTTATTTCTCTCCCCCCCCCCAATACTTGTGAGATGCTGAGGTAATATAAAAATGAGTAAATGCATAATGTAACAATAATGCTTTCCACTTCAACAGTGCTTCTCTCAGAAGTGGTCAGAACACTTCACAGGTAACAGATGACTTGCATTTAAGAGGTTTAGAAGAGTTGGCCATAGATTTCTCTGAACCATTCATGTTGATTTTCCACAACTCTTGGAACATTAGTTTTCTTCCAGTCTTCTGGAACTTCTCTAATGTTGTGCCAATATTTTAAAAAGGCAAACAAAATGAGATTACCAGTTTGGTTGATAAAGGTAATAGTGTTGCTGCAACATATTAAGACTTCTGCAAGGCATTTGACTTGGTACTGCACAACTTTCTGATTAAAATCTAGAACGATATAAAATCAACAGTATACATTAAAAGGATTAAAAAGCTGGCTAACTGATAGGTCTCAAAATGTAATTGTAAACATGGAATCATCATTTAGCAGGTATGTTTCTAGAGAGGTCCTGAATAGATCAGTTCTTGACCCTATGATATGCTTTTTAACATTTTTATCAATGACCCGGAAGAAAGCATAAAATTATCACTGATAAAATTTGCAGATGACAAAGAAATTGGGGGAGTGGTAATTAATGATGAGAACAGGCCCCTGATAAAGAGCAATCTGCATCACTTATTAAACTGGGTGAAAACAAATATGTGTGTTTTAATACGGCTAAATTTAAATGTATATATCTAGGAACAAAGGATGTAGGCCAAACTTACAGGGTGGGGGATTCTATCACAGGACATAGTGATGCTGAAAAAGATTTGAGGATAACCAGCTAAACAGGAGCTCCCAGTGCAGTGATGGGGCTGAGAAGGTAACGTGATTCTTGAATGTATAAACGGGAATCTCAAGTAGGAGTAAGGAGGTTATATTACCTCTGTATTGGGCACTGGTATTACTGCTACTGGAATACTGTGTGCAGTTATGGTGTCCACCATTCTAGAAAGATGCTGAAAAATTGAAGAGAGTTCAAAGACGACCCATGAGAATAATTGATGGATTAGCAAACCTGCATTATAGGATAGACTCAAGGAGCTCAATCTATTTAGTTTAAGAAAGAGAAGGTGAACGGATAAACTTGATTACAGTCTATAAGTACCTATATGGGGAACAAATATTTAATAATGGGCTCTTCTCTCTAGCAGAAAAAGGTATAACACAGTCCAACAGCTGGAAGTTGAAGCTAGACAAATTCAGATGTGAAATAAGGCACACATTTTTAACAGTGAGGGTAATTAGCCAATAGAAGGATTTACCAAGCGTGTGGTGGATTCTCCATCACTGGCCATTTTAAAATCAAGACAGGATGTTTTTTAAAGCTATGCTCTAGTTCAAACAGGAATTAATTCAGTGAAGTCTATGGCCTGTATTATACAGTTGGTTAGAGTAGAAGATCACAGTCGTCCCGTCTGGGCTTGTAATCTATGAAACAAGTACTCATGGCAACACAAAAAAGACCTACCTCGTGGTGCTACCTCTGCCCTAGACAAAGGTATTGGATGTGAGTGTGGCTACCGCCCCTCCCCAGCCTCTATTGGGAATCTCCAACCACAACCCATTGAGCTTTCACATACTCCCATTCCTAATATCATGGATTTATTTCTTCAATCTTTACTTATCTCTGCTATGTGTGTCACCATTTCTCTTATCTGTGCCTTTCTATCCTCAGCTTCCCACTGCCCCATCCCACCCTTCTCCTTTCCCATCACTCAGTCTGAGGGTATGTCTACACTACAGGATTAATCTGAATTTATATAATTCGAATTTTGGAAACAGATTGTATAAAGTCGAATGTATGCAGCCACACTAAGCACATTAATTCGGAGGTGTGCGTCCATGTACCGGGGCTAGCGTTGATTTCCGGAGCATTGCACTGTGGGTAGCTATCCCATAGCTATCCCATAGTTCCTGCAGTCTCCCCCACCCATTGGAATTCTGGGTTGAGATCCCAGTGCCTGATGGGGCAAAAAACATTGTCGCAGGTGGTTCTGGGTACAGCCTCACCCCTCCCTCCATGAAAGCAACGGCAGACAACCATTTCGCACCTTTTTTCCTGGGTGAACACTGCAGACTCCATAGCACGGCAAGCATGGAGCCTGCTCAGCTCAAGACAGCAGTCATGAACATTGTAAACACCTTGCGCGTTCTCGTGGAGTTTATGCTGAGCCAGGACCAGAAAAACGAGGCGAGGAGGCGGCGGCGACGGCAGCGCAGCAACAAGCGTGATGAGGACATGGACACAGAATTCTCTCAAACTGCAGGCCCCGGTGTTTTGGAGATAATGTTGTTAATGGGGCAGGTTCTATCTGTGGAACGCCGATTCTGGGCCTGGGAAACAAGCACAGACTGGTGGGACCGCATAGTGTTGCAGGTGTGGGACGATTCCCAGTGGCTGCGAAACTTTCACATGCGTAAGGGCACTTTCATGGAACTTTGTGACTTGCTGTCCCCTGCTCTGAAACGCCAGAATACCAAGATGAGAGCAGCCCTCACAGTGGAGAAGCGAGTGGCGATAGCCCTGTGGAAGCTTGCAATGCCAGACAGATACCGGTCAGTTGGGAATCAATTTGGAGTGGGCAAATCTACTGTGGGGGCTGCTGTGATGCAAGTAGCCAAAGCAATCACTGAGGTGCTGCTACGAAAGGTAGTGACTCTGGGAAAAGTGCAGGTCATAGTGGATGGCTTTGCTGCAATGGGATTCCCTAACTGTGGTGGGGCGATAGATGGAACCCATATCCCTATTTTGGCACCGGAGCACCAGGGTACCCAGTACATAAACCGCAAGGGGTACTTTTCAATGGTGCTGCAAGCACTTGTGGATCACAAGGGACGTTTCACCAACATCAATGTGGGCTGGCCGGGAAGGGTTCATGATGCTTGCGTCTTCAGGAACACTACTCTGTTTAAACGGCTGCAGCAAGGGACTTACTTTCCGGACCAGAAAATAACCATTGGGGCTGTTGAAATGCCAATAGTTATTCTTGGGGACCCAGCCTACCCCTTAATGCCATGGCTCATGAAGCCATACACAGGAAGCCTGGACAGGAGTCAGGAGCTCTTCAACTACAGGCTGAGCAAATGCAGAATGGTGGTAGAATGTGCATTTGGCCATTTAAAAGGTTGCTGGCGATCGTTACTGACTCGCTGAGACCTCAGCCAAACCAATATCCCCATTGTGGAGAACACAGCAAGCAGAAATAACAATCTCTGTGAAAGTAAGGGGGAGACCTTTATGGCGGGGTGGGAGGCTGAGGTAAATCGCCTGGCTGCTGATTACGCACAGCCAGACACCAGGGCGATTAAAAGAGCACACCAGGAAGCGCTGCGCATCAGAGACGCTTTGAAAACCAGTTTCATGACTGGCCAGGCTACAGTGTGAAATTTCTGTTTGTTTCTCTTTTATGAAAACCCGCCCCCTTTATTGACTCATTCTCTGTAAGGAACCCACCCCCCCCTTCCCCCAGCTTGCTTTCAAAGGAAATAAAGTCACTATTGTTTAAAAATCATCTATTCTTTATTAATTGATTATAAAAAGAGGGAGAGAACCCGGGTGGGGTTGGGAGGAGGCTCGGCGGGAAGGAAAAGGCCACTAAAAAAAGGTTTAAAAAATGACAGCCTTTTGCTTGGGCTGTCCACTGGGGTGGAATGGGAGGGTGTATGGAGCCTCCCCCCCCACACGTTCTTACACGTCTGGGTGAGGAGGCTATGGAACATGGTGAGGGGGGAGAGGGGTAATACAGGAGCTGTAGCGGCACTCTGTTATCCTGCTGCCATTCCTGAAGCTCCACCAGACGCTGGAGCATGTCTGTTTGCTCACGCAGCAGCCCTAGCGTTGCATCCTGCCTCCTCTGATCTTCCTGCCGCCACCTCTCATCTCGAGCATCCCTCCTGTCCTCACGTTGGTCTCTCCTGTCCTCATGTTGGTCCCTCCTGTCCTCACATTCACTGGCTTCTTTCCTATACTTTGAAACCATGTCCTTCCACTCATTCAGATGAGCTCTTTCACTGCGGGTGGATTCCATGATTTCTGCGAACATCTCGTCTCGTGTCTTCTTTTTCTGACGCCTTATCTGAGATAGCCTTTGGGACGGAGGAGGGAGGCTTGAAGAATTTGCAGCTGCTAGAGGGAGGGAAAAAAGGAGAGAATTTTTTAAAAAGATACATTTTGCAGAACAATGCTTATACTCTTTCACGGTGACCAACACTATTCACATTACATAGCACATGCGATTTCTGTGCAAGGTCGCATTTTGCCTCTTAATATTGAGTGCCTGTGGCTTTGCTGCTAGAGATCACAGACGCAGGTCCAGGCAAGAGAATTTGGCTTGCATGTGGCCATGGTAAGCCATTGTCTTTCGGCTTCTGTGCCCTCCTTTTCCACATACCAAGCAAAGCCCGTTGAGTGCTGCAGTTTTCCTGTTAACCTTCAGCAGCACAAAACAAACTAACCCCCCCCCCATCCAATTCTCTGGATGATTGCTTTATCCCTCCCCCCACCGCATGGCTGGTATCAGAGAAGATCCCTGCAGGAGCCAAACTAACACCCCCCCACCCCGCCATGAATTCTCTGGGATGATCTCTTTACCCCTCCCCCCACCACGTGACTGGTATCAGGGAAGATCCCTGATAGCCAAACGCGAAAAGCTCTGGGCCAATTCACTTCCCCCCCCCCCCCCCCCNCCAAACGCGAAAAACTCAGGGCCAATTTCCCATCTGCGCTTGGCTAACTGCAGGGAAGGATTTCTTTTCAGCCACAGGCAAACAGCCCAGTAGGAACGGCCACCTCTGTCCCCTTAATTAAATTCCCGTATTTCAACCAGGTTACCATGAGCGATATCGCTCTCTTGAGGATTACACAGCAAGATAAAGAACGGATGTTGCCTGAATGCCAGCAAACACCGGGACCATATGCTGCCAGGCTTTGTCATGCAATGATACCAGATTACTTGCTGCAAGTCAAGTGTCCTACCATGGAGGACGGAATAAGGCTGCACTGCCCAGAAACCTTGTGGCAAGGCTTTTGGAGTACCTCCAGGAGAGCTTCATGGAGATGTCCCTGGAGGATTTCCGCTCCATCCCCAGATACGTTAACAGACTTTTCCAGTAGCTGTACTGGCCGTGAATGCATCCCAAGTCCTCAGGGCAAAGTAATAATTAAAAAATGCTTGCTTTTAAAACAAGTTTTATATTTTAAAAGGTAAACTCACCTGAGGTCCCTTCCATGGGGTCATGGTCTTGGATACTGGCTTGGGAGGGTTGGGAGGGTACTTCAGTCAGGCTGAGAAAAAGATCCTGCCCGTTGGGGAGAACGGAATGCTGGATGCTCTCCGCAAACTCGTCCTCCTCCTCCTCCTCCTCTTCCTCGTCCACAGAATCCTCAGGTGTAGCTGATGAGATTATCCCCACCTTGGAATCCATGGTCAGAGGTGGGGTAGTGGTGGTGGCCCCCCCAGATCTGCATGCAGCTCGGTGTAGAAGCGGCATGTCCGCGGCTCTGACCCGGAGCGACCGTTTTTGCCTCCTTTGTTTTTTGATAGGCTTGTCTGAGCTCCTTGACTTTCACACGGCACTGATCTGAGTCCCTATTGTGGCCTCTCTCCATCGTGCCCTTGGAGATTTTTTCAAAAGTTTTGGCATTTCGTCTTTTCGAACGAAGTTCTGCTAGCACTGAATCCTCTCCCCATATAGCGATCAGATCCAGTACCTCCCGTATGGTCCATGCTGGTGCTCTTTTTCGATTATCAGCCTGCATGGTTACCTGTGCTCTCCACGCTGGGCAAACAGGAAATAAAATTCAAATGTTCGCGGGGCTTTTCCTGTCTACCTGGCCAGTGCATCCGAGTTCAGACTGCTGTCCAGAGCGGTCACAATGGTGCACTGTGGGATAGCTCCTGGAGGCCAATACCATCGAATTGCGGCCACACTAACCCTAATTCGAAATGACAATATCGATTTTGGCGCTACTCCCCTCGTTGGGGTGGAGTACAGAAATTGATTTTAAGAGCTCTTTATTTCGAAATAAATGGCTTCGTTGTGTGGACGGGTGCAGGGTTAATTCGATTTAACGCTGCTAACTCCGAATTAAAGTCATAGTGTAGACCAGGCCTGATTCTTCTCCCCACACCTTTTCTCTTTCCCCTAGGTCTAATCCACTCCTTGTCCACCCACATCCCTATTCAACATAAAATTATTGAAATTTTTTTCATTTTGTATTAATTTTTTTTGTTCAAAGACACATACACAACCTCAAGTAATGCCACTATCCTGCATTCTTAACCCTGTTCATGTGCCTTCTCCCTATGTTTTTTGTTCCCTTGTCACAACTTGGTCTTATTAAAATTATAAGCTCTTTCAGAGAGTGAACTGTTTTTCTATTTGTCTCTGTAGTCCCCAAAAGTGTGCAGGGTGCTACAAAATAGTAAATAATAATGAATTAAGCCTCACCAGTCTAAATAGCAGATATGAGATAGGTAAGAAAAATATAGGTAACTTCCCCCACCACTGAAATCCAATCACTATTGGAGGGATGGGAATGCAGCAGACACATATAATGGCTATTTAGAAAAGGGATTGACTTGAAGTTAGCAGAATGTAATTACCCAAGGTGACATTTGGTGAGGACATTGGGACTAACAGCCCCCACAACTTTCAAGTAGCCAAGCTCTTGGCTTTACATCTTACCTCTAAGATCCCTAACATCATGCAGGGAATTGTCTCAGTACTGATCAGTATTAAAAGCATTGAAAATCTTAAAAAAACAAACAAAATCTCAACAACTATGGCGTCACAAATAAAAAGAATATCTTTTGCATTTAAGAAGCCAAAAACAAACATACCAAATCCCTAGCCAAGAGTCTCATTTTAAACATCAGCTCTATAGCTCACATACTAAATTAATGAGTGAGGACCACCGACTTTGGACCTTAGTCATTTTTGGAAAAAATGTTTTACATTCACTGAGCATCCAGCGGTCTCAGACAGTCTAAAAATATTTTTTTTCTCTTTCAGTCAACTGGCCCTGCTCCACTGGTATGTCTCTGAAACCAGGCGTCAGAAGGTGTTTCAGGATTGTGTTGACGGGGAAGCTTTTGTATAGCTGTATGCTCTACTATATAGTACATTGGGTGTAGTGCAGCCAGAATGCCATTTCAGCACTTTTGCAAGATCATACTGTGCGGAGGATGCCATTTTGCCAGAGGTGAAAGTAAGACAGTCCGGTCCGGTATGGCGTACCAGCAAGAGCTGGTACACCGTGCCCGACCAGACCGGCTTCCCCAGGCTGGCGCTTTAAAGGGCCTGGGGCTCCCTGCAGTGGCTGGAGCCCCGGGCACTTTAAATTGCCTCCCGAGCTCCGGGGCTCCGGCAGCCGGGCTGGGGCAGTGATTTAAAGGGCCCGGGGCTCCTGCTGCTGCGGGGAGCCCTAGGCCCTTTAAAGTCCCCTCCCCCGAGCCCTGCTGCCACTACACCGGGACTCAGGCAGCCGGGCTCAGGTGGCACTTTAAAGGGCCTGAGGCTCCTGCTGCTGTGGGGAGCCCTTTAAAGCGCCACCGGAGCCCTGCTGCCTACCCTGGGGCTCAGATAACGGGGCTCGGGCAGCGCTCTAAAGGGCCTGGGGCTCCTCCTGGCCCTTTAAAGCACCCCCCTAGTCCTGCCGCCACTACCCCAGGGCTCAGGCAGCTGGGCTCAGGCAGCAATTTAAAGGGCTCGGAGCTCCGCTGCGATAGTGGTGGCCAGATCCCTGGGGCTCCCAGCTGCCTCTGCAGCTGGTAGCTCCGGGGGTGATTTAAAGGCCCCGGAGCTCCCAGCCGCAGCCAGAGCCTCAGGCCCTTTAAAGTGCCTCTTCCGGTTGACAGGTTTCAGAGTAACAGCCGTGTTAGTCTGTATCCNTTGTATCTTCCTGTGGCTTGTTACATGAGGCAGCACAGTGCAATACGGCCTGTATTGTACAGGATGATTATTTTTTTTTGCACGCTTCAGAAGTTTGCTGCAGGTTTGAAAAAGCAACTTATACAAGCAACTGTACAAGACAGATCAGCACCCATCAACAGAAGAATACCTCAGAGGGAGCAGGAGATATGCTTTTTTTCTATTTTTTCTTAGAAAGGTTATAATTCATCAATGTAAAGGGAATAATTCAGGGTTTCCACAGCTGCACAGCACTTGGGTGTGTATGTGTGTACGCATGTATGTGCTAAAAAGCATCAGGATGAAGGGATCAACAGAGGGATTGATTCTTTAAAATAACAGGTTTCAGAGTAGCAGCCGTGTTAGTCTGTATCCGCAAAAAGAAGAACAGGAGTACTTGTGGCACCTTAGAAGAAGTGGGCTGTAGTCCACGAAAGCTTATGCTCTAATAAATTTGTTAGTCTCTAAGGTGCCACAAGTACTCCTGTTCTTCTTCCGGTTGAGGCCATGCCCCCGCTCAGGACTCCAGCATACCAGTAAGTCCTTTAAGTTACTTTCACCCCTGCATTTTGCACTACAAACTGACTTTGTCCGTGATCTCACACCCACTGTGTGTGTGTGTGTGGTCACACCATTCCAGCAGTACTGGTACTTGCACATTTCAGACTACACCATACTTAGCTTATCTATAGATATCAAAGGCACTTAATATGGCCCCTATTACCATAGTCTCGGAGTGCCTCGCAGTCTTTACTGTATTTATCCTCCACCCCCACCCCTGTGAGGGAGGGCAGTGCTATTAACCCCCTTTTAAAGATAGGGAACTGAGGCATACATGCACAAAGTAACTTGCCCAAGGGCACTCAGGAAATCTGTGGAAGTGCAGGAAATTGAATGTGGGTCTCCTGAACCCCAGACCAGCACTCTAAATACTGGACTTTAGATTTTAAAATGAAATTTAATCACTGAAGAGCTATGCTGACATGCATCTTTATGCTAAAGCTGCTTGCACTTTCATGCTGAGGCCAGGGTAAAGGGAACTGATCACAGAATCATAGAAGATTAGGTTTGGAAGAGACCTCAGGAGGTCATCTAGTCCAACCCCCCTGCTCAAAGCAGCACCAACCCCAACAATTCTGATGGCTGGATGTAAACATGTCTATTTAATTGCCATTACTTTGACAGTCAGGGCACCCACCATTGTATTCCATCAGCTTTTAAGTTTTATGTCAAAGGGCTAAAGAAACATTGGGCGTACAACGTTGGTAGCACTGAGACCACTCCTTACCTGCAGTAGTTGTGCTCTCCAAGCCCTCCCTCTCCATTGGGGTATTTCAGGGTATTGTAAGGATGCTGAAAAGTCTCATTCCAAAAGAGACAAGGTCTCCCCGCATGCAAGGAGGTTTGGTTCTGAGTGCCCCGATAGTCCGCCCCATTTGCTGTGTAACATTCTAGAAAATGGAGAGAGAGCATGTATGTCATTTTCTGCAAAGGTTTGCCCCATTTTTCTTTTAATCAAAGCTTTCTTGCATCAGTTCAGGCTGTTAAAGACACTGTCCAAGATGTAAGTGTTCCTTTGAGTTAAATTTAGCTTGATTGGCTTTCATATTAATGACAAGTACTTTTACTAAATATTCTATACACTATGCGTTATTATGCTCTGATGTATCCTGAAACCAAACTACACTTGTTAATTAAATGACCAGGCTACATTTTGTGATGTACTCTTGTTTTGTAAATGAATTTAAACCCTTACTTGATAATTTTTGCAAAATGTGTGAAATTCAGTGATGCTATGGGGCTCCCACTTATCTGTTCACATTACTGAGTTTTGATTGCATTTTGACTAAATTGATTAGGGTTTTTTTTTTTTAAATCCTTAATCGCTGTGTGAGTGAAAAAGATTCTGTGGGGCCAGGGAAAGTGCCACAGAAGATGCTGGAGGCTGGGCTGAGCATTAGCAGAGAGTTGGGATGGGTGGCAGGAGGGAACAAGAGTCAGGCTGCCAGCAAATGTTGATATCATTTCAAGGATCCCTTTGTACTGTTTTGTTGGTTAAATATAATATATCATTACAAAGCTTATAATCTACTGAGTGTGGTCATCCGATTTGTATAAATGTATCATTCTTGTATCTGAAACTAGAAATATGAAATATAACTCTGAGGTCCTATTGTAATTATGCAAAGAGTGCGGGCCATTAATGGTGGTTTGGAGTCTTGATGGCTCCCATCAACTAGGACAATTGGTTGTAAATGGCTCCGTTTACTTGCAAGCCTTCCAGTGAGTCAGGCCAGGAAGAATGAAGGTTTGGGGTCTCACAGTACATGTGACCATGCCACCTGGGACTGGAATCCACCTTAAACCTGGTGCTTTTCCATTTAGAAGGAGGGGTGGGGATCCAGAGAGACAAAAGATTCCTGCCTTTTGCCAAAGCTATATAAGGGAGTGGAACAGAACAAAGGGGCTGCAGTCATGAGAAATCCTCTAGCTAGCACCTGAGCTGGAACAAGTACTGTACCAGGGGAAAGGATTGGGCCCAGACTAGAAAGGAGTCTAGTCTGTGAAAGAAGCTTATGGGAACATCTCTGAGGGTGAGATTTATCTGTAATCAGTTTCTTAATGTATTAGGCTTAGATTTACATGTTTTTGTTTTATTTTGCTTGGTAACTTACTTTCTGTAAGAATAAGATAGAGATAGAGATAGGGATAGAGAATAAGACTGAGAATATATTATTGCCCTTATATAAATCGACGGTAGGCCCTCATCTCGAATACTGCGTACAGATGTGGTCTCCTCATCTCAAAAAAGATATACTGGCACCAGAAAAGGTTCAGAAAAGGGCAATTAAAATGATTAAGGGTTTGGAATGGGTCCCATATGAGGAGAGATTAAAGAGGCCAGGACTCTTCAGCTTGGAAAAGAGGAGACTAAGGGGGGATATGATAGAGGTATATAAAATCATGAGTGATGTGGAGAAAGTGGATAAGGAAAAGTTATTTACTTATTCCCATAATACAAGAACTAGGGGTCATCAAATGAAATTAATAGGCAGCAGGTTTAAAACAAATAAAAGGAAGTTCTTCTTCACGCAGCGCACAGTCAACTTGTGGAACTCCTTACCTGAGGAGGTTGTGAAGGCTAGGACTATAACAGAGTTTAAAAGAGAACTGGATAAATTCATGGTGGTTAAGTCCATTAATGGCTATTAGCCAGGACAGGTAAGGAATGGTGTCCCTAGCCTCTGTCTGTTAGAGGGTGGAGATGGATGGCAGGAGAGAGATCACTTGATCATTGCCTGTTAGGTTCACTCCCTCTGGGGCACCTGGCATTGGCCACTGTCGGTAGACAGGATACTGGGCTAGATGGACCTTTGGTCTGACCCGGTACGGCCTTTCTTATGTTCTTATGTCTGTTATTACTTGGAACCACTTAAATCCTCCTTTTTATATTTAATAAAATCGCTTTTGCTTATAAATTAACTCAAAGTAATTAATACCTAGGGGAGCAAACAGCTGTGCATATCTCTCTATCAGTGTTATGGGGCAGATAATTTATGAGTTTAACCTGTATAATCTTTATACGGAGTAAAACGGATTTATTTGGGGTTTGGATTCCATTGGCAGCTGGGTGTCTGGGTGCTAGAGACAGGAACACTTCTTAAGCTGTTTTCAGTTAAGTCTGAAGCTTTGGGGTGCGTGGTTCAGACCATGGGTCTGTGTTGGAGCAGACTGGTGTGTCTGGCTCAAAAAGGCAGGGTTCTGGAGGCCCAAACTGGCAGAGAAAATGGGCTCAGAGGTAGTCTCAGCACATCAGGTGACAGCCCCAAGGGGGTTTCTGTGACCGAACCCATCACAAGCATTTTGGCTTACTTAGTCTCCAATCATATGCTTTCCAGGCCTCTAGTAATTTTCACTGCCCATCTCTGGCTTCCTCCTTTTGAGAGATGGAGCAACCAGAACTGTACATTGAATTCAATGTGATGTATTACAGCATTTGATATTCCCAGAGAAAAACTATGTTAAGAGTATATATCAGTAACCAAAACCGAAGAATTAAAAACCCAGGAAATTCAGAGTTAAACATAAAAGGAATCCAAACATGTCAAAGTTTTGGAGGAAGTTCTGAGGTCTGTGCTACACAGGATGTCAGACTAGATGATCAAAGTGGCCCCTTCCGACCTTGGAATCTATGAAAAGTATGGAAATGTCATGGAAAAATATGGACAGTTGCCCTCAGGGAAGATGTTGGCCCCTATGCTGTGAGGAGGCAGAAACACTCAGTCATATGAAGAGCTTTCTCAAAATGTCCTCCAGCTGAATGGAGTTGGGGCTACTCTCCCACTGAGAATAATGGGAGATGGCAGACATATTAAAAGAAGGCAGCTCTTTATAGAATCTTCTGTAATAGACTATTCTTCAGCCTCTGGTGAAGAGGAACTTAAACTATGAAGAGTAATGGAGAAACCTGAGCAATAATCCTAAAACAAATTCTTCAGATCTAGCTGATGCATAAGATTTTAGTGCATTTTAGCTATACAGGAAGTTTGAAGAGTCTGTAATACTGTATTCTGTTACTGAGATCATTAAGGGTGGAAAAACACCCTCTGGCACTGCATGTTAAATATCTTAATGGATCCATGTTTAATTATTCTTAATTCCTAAACTAATTAACAGCTTTACTTGTTAGCTCTCAGAAAAGTCATTTTATAGAGTACATGCTGTAATTTCAGGGGATGATAAACTATATACACCTCTACCCCGATATAACACGACACAATATAACACAAATTCAGATATAACGCGGTAAAGCAGCACTCCAGGGGGGCGGAGCTGCGCACTCCGGCGGATCAAAGCAAGTTCGATATAACACAGTTTCACCTATAACGCAGTAAAAAAATTTTGGCTCCCAAGGACAGAGTTATATCGGGGTAGAGGTGTATTGCATACATAACAAAGAAGCGAATCCCCAGATTAGGTGCAAATCTTAATTGGGCCTTAAATATGGAACCACAACTACTGCCTTCATTATAATGGTCTTTTAATACTTGCAGCATTATTTTGTGTCTGATTCCTTATGCAGACTGACACTTTATTTCCTTTTCTCATTGTCACTGCACACTGAAGAGGGGTTTTCATTGTCTTATGGCAGCTCTCTGCTCAGCTTGCTGGCTTCTGTGAATCCCTTGTTTAAGTGCCCTGCTCTCCCTATATATTGTATAGAGCCTGTCAGTGCCTAACTCAGGGTTGTGAATTCCACCAGGTGGCAGGGCACCTACAAGTTTGGCAACTGCCAGACTTCAGGTCCAAGTAACTTATCATTTGATTTAGACAATCTTTTCAAGCTTTTATTGGTACAAATTAAAAGCAATGGAAAAAGTTAATCAGGCATTTCATAGCCTTCAACAAAATTTGATTTGGGTTCAGTTCCAGAAATGGGCAAAAATTGTCATTTCCCCAAACTAGTTTACATGTCCCTTTGTGGACAGCAGGAGACAAACACCTCCTCTAAGATCAGAGTGGTTATCAGTCCAAAATATCACCTGCTCAGCACATTTTAGGTTACCTGAATATTTCAGTGTTGCAGGTGAACCTTTTGGATACACCTAAAAATGCAAATCAGGTTTTTCCAGCATTCAAACAAGCCACAAAGATTTGTATAATCATGTGAAATAGATTTAAGGTCACCAGAATGTTGCCTTCTCCTTCAATTCTCCCTTCCATCTTACTGATAACTTTTCCATATAATCTTAGAGAAGGATAAGGAGATAAATTTGACAGAAAAGAGAGAGGAAAAATGCAGAGCCAAAAACGACAGACAAAATAATATAGAAGCAAGTTGAATAAAGGCAACTACCAGGAATAATGTGCACCCCCCCCCCCAGAAAGGTCTTTCCTGCAATTTAGTGCTTTAACATTTGTTTTAAATCAGAAGGTACATTAGCTGAAGACTGCTCAGAAATTAAAGGAATGCTGCACTATTAGCACTATCTGACTATAAACTGACACAAAGATTAAACTAAAGATAAATACCAGCCTGTCATAGATTTGCTAAAACTGCCTCACATTTTAACTCACATTATTAGCTAATTTCATTTTAACATTTTCCCACCTCAGTCTGTATTAGTTCTCCTCTGGCTTTAAATTCCATTGCATCAGAATTTGCAGGACATCCTCTTACAGGGGAGGGAGAGTCAGAACTGTCACCATCCCTCCATGCTATTATAGCTGTAGCAAGATATTATCCAAATAATGTGAGCCTATGCCCTTGAGAGCTGTGACAGATTCTCTCCTTTTGTTTCACACTAAAAAGAGATTTGGGGCAATTTCATAGAAAATCTGCAGTTTGGTACAACTCAAGGTCTTCATTAGCATCTAGATGATGAATGCTACAGGCAGGAAAACTGCATGCAGTAAACAGATTATTCCAGCAAAATTTAAGTTACAAATTTAATAAAATTTAGCAATTTTTTACCAAGTTAAAATAATGGTACACACATTTTGTTGCACAGCAGAGACTTTCTAAAGTAAGAATTTAATTTTTGCTAGTGAAAAACTCTATTTTTGCCATAGCAATATCGTACAGATTTTTCAAACAAATCTTATTTTAACATTTTTAATCAAAGCCCCAATCCTGCAAAAAACCCAAACCAAACTAAAACAAAAAACTTAGTTACATACTGTACTTAACTTTATTAAATGTAACTAGAGAGACAAGATGGGTGAGGTAATATCTTTTATTGGACTTCACCCACTTTGTGTCTAATATCCCAGCCTGACATGGCTACAATTTAACTGTAAGTAGCTATATTAAAGATCAATAGGACTATTCACAATGTATTAATTTAGCCACAGGTGTAAATGTTTATAGGATTGGGGCTTTAATGGAAACAGGGCTTTTCATTGCAGTTCCCAGTATTTTGGGGTTTTTTTGTGCAGCTCTGACCACTAATGAATCTGTAGGACATAGTCAGTAATAGCGCCTGAGTCATTATGTCTGTAAATTATTTAAAATTTGATGGACAATATGCTGTTTATTTAGAACCATTGTGCAGATATGACTTGCGTTAATCATTTTCCAATATTTTATTGAATTTTCTAACAGTCTTGGGAGGTGTTACTTTATAATTCTGAAAAAATCAATATAATTTGTCAAATTGATTCAAATCCAAAAACTTCTCAATAATGCTATTACATTTTTTTAAAACTACTTATGATCAAAAGGTATTTCTAATTTTCCATAATAAATATATTAATTTTACCCATTAAAAACTCCAAAGCCGAAAACTCCACGCTTAAGGATGCAGAATGCACCTATGAATTATCATTCACAAAAATATTTTTTGGATAAATAAAATATCAAATTTGAAGTGAGTCAACAAATGTTTAACTAAACTCTATATTAATAAAAACACAGTTTAATACAGGTTGCTAAAAATTGGAAAACTGATATATAAAGTGGGACAACACTCTTGTTCAGGGGTAGGCAACCTATGGCACGCGTGCCAAAGGCGGCACACGAGCTGATTTTCAGTGGCACTCACACTGCCCGGGTCCTGGCCACTGGTCTGGGGGCTCTGCATTTTAATTTAATTTTAAAATAAGCTTCTTAAACATTTTAAAAACCTTATTTACCTTACATACAACAATAGTTTAGTTATATATTATAGACTTATAGAAAGAGACCTTCTAAAAACATTAAAATGTATTACTGGCACACAAAACCTTAAATCAGAGTGAATAAATGAAGGCTCGGCACACCACTTCTGAAAGGTTGCCGACCCCTGCTCTTGTTCAATCTCAGTATGTAGATATACACACCCCAGCACTATCGGCACCAAATCATGCCTTCCAAGGCCTGGCAGAGCAAAGCTGACTTTCATATAAGATAGATATTGACATCACCCCCATCTCAGCTGCCACGATGAGCATGACATTAGCCCTAATGGCTTCACTCTGTATCTAGTATTCAGAATATAGATAGAGACATGAAAGTTCCCCCATGTCATGCATGGACCATTGTCTTCCACAGTTTGTTTGATGCACACCATTCCCATGTCAGGAAGTGACTGTTTTGATGGTCTGCTCTCTAAAGCCAAAAGTGCCTGAGAAATTCCAGAGAGCATCACTCTATTGATGGACTGGTAGAAATATACTACAGCCCTTTTAGTTCTCCACCATTGTGACAGCGGTGCCTAAAAAGGTGGTTTTGTCAAGTCAGTATGGTTTACAGATGGCCTGCAAAAAGTGAAAGGAGAGGGGAGGTGAATCAATGCCATTGGCAGAAGTCCTCGGATTAATCTGATCATTTCCACCATAAAGAATTCTCAATAGTGCATCATGGCTGTGTAGGCAGCAAAGAAATTATTTTCCTTCTAGTCTGCACAGCAGACCTGTTCCAGGCAGTTGACGGCTTAGTGGATCTGGTCTGCTGCTTCTCAGTTAGAGAGCTGTGATTTTCTCATTGTAAAGAGCTTTTGTTACTTTGAGGACAAAAATTACTGAGACTGAGAACTAATTAGCAACAGAGAAATGGCTTGAAGGGACTAATGTTCATTCTGTTTGAATTTCAGCCAGTCTTGCTCCCTGAGATTTTGGAGATCTTAAGTTTGCTTTGTGTCAAAACCTGTGAATTGGAGCCATGTCCTTTGTGGCTGTTGAAGGCCAGCAGAGAAGTAATGAACTTTTTGTTGTGGACAATTGTCAGTGCCTCTCTTAAAAAGAAGAAAGAAAGAAAAAGGGCAGAATGCCCACCATCCTTAAGGAAGACATTGTTGGCTCCTGCTTAAGAAATCATTGCTTGACTTCTATCAAAGTGTCAGTTTTTGGAGAAAGTTCATTGAGAAAGCTGTGGCAAATCAACTCTGGAAATTTCTGTAGTCCTCATTTCCTGGATCCTTGTCTGCTAGGTTTCAGGCCTAGGTTTGAAGTTGAAACTGCCCTGGTTGCAGAGCATCATCTATGGGTGGATAAGAATAACGTGTCCATACTGATAATATTAGATCCATCAGCTGTCTTTTGATACCTTTGCCCATGATATTTTATTGGGGTGTATACAGTCACTATTATGTATGGATGGAATTACTTGAGTGGTTCTGATTATTCACAGCTGGAAGATCTGTTCAATGTGTATATGAAACTCCTAGGCAAGTCAGTGAAAAAACACTGGTGAAGTGTGCAGTGTACTGATAGCACTCAGCTCTGTTTTCATCATATCCAACCATCCTGGTAGAGTGGAACAAACAACCCACTTTATATTTACGAAGTCTGAGAGTGGATAAGGGTAAGCTAGTTAAGGCTTAATCCAGATAAGCTAAAAAGATATTGGTAGGTCAGGAGGGGAAAAATCAAAAGAGAGTGTAGTGATAGCTGTCCCTCATGTAGGGAGAGAGTGCCTGCTTTATGTGATTCAGGTTCAAAATTAAGAGTTTTATTAGAGCCAGAGCTGCTTTTGGAAGATCAAATAGCAGCTGAAGCCAGTAAGAGTTTTTTCCATATGTCTTCGATTAGACATGTGTGACCTTTCTTCTCCGATGTGGGGACCTTACTACCAATATCCAGGCCTCTGTCACCCTGGGTCTAGATGGCTGCCCTGTGCTCCACATGGGATTACTCATTAGGACCACTTGGAAACTTAAGGTAGCAAAGAATGTAGCTGCCTGCCCATTACAAAGTATGTGACACAGAGAGCATATAGCAGTGATATTCCAAGAGCAGCATTGGTTCTCAATAAGTTTCTGGGTGGAGTTCAAGGTATTGGTTTTAATTTAAAACCACCTGGTGCAAGACCCCATTACCTAGGATAGTGTTTCTCTCCCCATCCCACACTACCACTTCTTAGATCAGTGGAGGCACTTGAGCTAGAGCCCCTTCTATATAAGGCAGAGGGAGCAGTAAACAGGGTGCTTTATTTGAAGACATTCCTAACTGTCGAACTTGTGTCTCTCTCTTATCAACAAATGTGAGATTTTGTAAACCTTATGAGCATGCTGCAACATTTATCGTTAAATAAATACCTGCAAGAATGGATGTCAAGGCTCATGGATGGAAGGGCTGAAGGTTGCAGAATGAACTAAGTCAAATTTTAGAGTGAAATAGGGAAGAGTGTGTCTAGTTTTTGTGGGACACTTAATTAGAAAATTTAGAATTGGAACCTTGCTGATTCAAAGTATTTTATTGAAAAGTATTCAAATTTATAGTGTTTTGTTTTAATTTGAGGAAGGTACCAAGAATTCTGGATTGATGCCAGATAACTTATTCTAAAAAAACAGGGTGTGCAGAGAATAGCTCCAGCCAAGTTTATTGGTTTTTAACATCAGCCAGTCAGCAATGGCTATGGTATAGAGGGCAGTAAGAGAGAGAGAGAGAGTAAGGAAGCTGATATCTCCATCTTAGATTTCAGTACAATAGTAATGCAATGTCTATAACATTAGCCTTTAAGAGCCCCCATGGGGCAAGGACAGAGCATGTAGGATCCTACATTTCCCACAGATGAATTGACAGATTTGGTGGTGGTTTGTTCTTATTAAAATTGTTCAGTAAAGTTTGTGAAGGGAATAACACAGGGACAGCAGCTTTCCAAAACCAGGAAGTGAGATTCTGGAGCCAATTTACATTCTAGAGGGACTGGTCTAGCAACTGGTGGCCAGATACTTAGTGCAGATTTAGTGCTTGGGCTCCTTCGGCATGTGCAAGTGTGTATATGTACGTGGCAGCTAAAGCCTCCTGCTGAACAGGATGAGAGGGTACTGTACATCACTCTTGCATACATCGCAACAAGCAGGGCATCTCCCAGAGACTTTGAAGAAGTTCCTTTTAAGTTACCCACCACTCAAACTAAACTGTTTCTAAACTGCAATTTGGAACTTGAGCAATCCTCCTTAAATGAAAAGAGTTTTATCTAGGTGCATATTGCAACAGTTACAGGCATTAACCAGATGTTGCAGTCTCTAATTTGATTGAAAGGATATAATTAAACAACAAACATTTAATGAAACAGTAAAATAATGGAGAGAAGGACTGAAACCATTTAACTGATGCCAAGACATCCCAATAGTAATAGAGGTTAGGGCCCAGGAATTGAAGGGCCAGAACACCAACTTTCCTTCCTGAGAGGAGAGCCTGGTTGTTGCCTTATGAATAGGGAACGGGGGTTTTGTTATTGTCGATTTCCACTGTATTTTATGTGGGAACACTGATTAAAACCAGAAGATGCTTCAGGAGATCAAACAGACAAATATGGCTTCTGTGGTCATTATTAAAAATATTTTTACCAGACCAATAATTTTCTTTGAAGATTCAGTTTTATAGATTGAATACCAGCACGTCATTTGCGTATTATGAGTGGATTGGTTAAAAGTTTTGCATTGCATATTGTGTTATGATACAGGCAAACTAGCCTATGAGCACAGGAGGCATTTTAAATATTAAAATTAAAAATTGAAGTATTTTGCAAACGTTTTTTAATCTATAATGCATAAAAAGTGCTGTAGCAGCTCTGGTTTTGCACCTCTTGGCTGATGTTCAACCTCAAGGTGATAGATTCATTCAGACTTGCTTTGTGATTCTTTGGACTAGAAGTAGGGGAGATATCACTTTGACACAGAACACATCTTTAGGTAAAGTTGAGTAATCTCTTTGCTGCTTTTTAACATATCATTGTTTTCAAATATAGTTCCACTGTCCAAGTGTGGTGGAAAACCAGGAAACTCGACCCCTTGGAAATTGTGCCAGTAACATGTAGATTTTTATTTACCTGCCCCTTGCGCTGATGTACAAGTGTGCTGTGCTGTGCTGAAGTATCTTCGTTGAATACTTTGCCATCTCTCAAGGTGGTTAGAAATGCTGTATTGAGTCTAAACAGAGTATTTCCCCATTCACTGCAGGGATGATAGGCTGTGAGAGAAGGAGTAAGAAAATAAGGCAAAAAAGATCAGAAGATTCAGGTGGGAGGAAAACAGGAAGCTGCCGATTCCAGCATTGTTAAGTGGAGTGGGACTAGAGAAAGGAAAAATAGGCCAAATCTGGCAACAGGAAGGGCAGAAATGATAGCATCCTTATAAATCATATAGACCTAAGATGAAGAAATTGAAAATGAATATTAAAAATACAGATGCAAGAGGCCACATTCCATTTGGCATTAACAGGCTTTCATACTGAATATAAGGGGGAAGTGAATAAGTCCTGAGTCCTCTGGCCTTGGGATATTAAACTGCAATAAATGCAGCTCTTCCCTTGACATTAAGTAGCATGAGTTCACTCATCCCAATTTCAAATTCAATTGAACATTGTGGTTGGATTCAAATTTTAACATTATTGGATTAAACGTTTGTCTTAGAAGAGACTGTGTAGAGCAGAGAAGGGAAGAAAAATAATAAATTAAAATAAACAGCACTAAATTAAAAAAGCAGTTGTTACTGCACTGACAGTTGTCACATGAAGTATTTCATATCATGAAATTCCCAAAGTGAAGGTTTCTCCCACATCATCAGCTCAGCCATGATGCATATGCTCTGTATTCTATAGTTTTGTATTTACTGCAGTGATGTATGAAAATTTATATTTAACAAAGAAAAGAAATATAAATTAGCAAAAATGTGCCATATGCCAACTTACAAACATAAATGTTTCTCCTGCAGTGTAATTTCATGACTTTGAAGTACTATACTCCTAACCCTAATTGTTCTTACAGGCCCTAGTTTGTCACATTTAATTTCTCTGGGATTTAATGTTAAAAATAAAAACCAAGAGGTGCAGTTTAAAAACTCTGCAGACTTTGCTTGTGCAGCAGGTTCTGAAGGTCCTTGCTGGAGAGTTAATATACTTGCAGAGCTGCCAAAGTGTTGTAATCTCCTTTGTCAGAACCTAAGCAGCTTGCTGTGCTTAAAAGATCCATCAACCTTTGCTATGAATCCTCTCAAGTTTACAGTAACCTCCTGCTTCAGCAGCGAGAGTGTACATTTCTATAACTAAATAGTTGCCCACTTAACTACCTACTCTTGCATGTGTGCCTATCCATCTTTAAAGTTTCCAGTGAACGAAGCCAGATGTTGGGCAGATGTGTCAAGGTGTGTGTGGGAATAGAATCCTCCCCCCGGGCCATGAAGTAACTGTCCACTGGCTCACATGCAGTCCTCCTGCAGGAAGAAGTTCTGACATAATATGGATCTTCTGATCCCAATTCCCCTCAGGGAGTTTGAATGAAGTAGCACTCCAAGCCACTCAGGGATGAAACACCTGCTTTGTGCACCAATGATTCCACAGGAAAGGGCACTCAGAAAGGCTAGATTTTCCCCCTCTGTGCAGCTGTCAGCCCATCCCATATTTTCAATGATCTATGATATTTGGAAACATACTCGCTCACATTCTGCTCCTTGCAAGTCAAAAATATCAGCTGCAGGTAGAGGCCAAATTTCAGCCTAACAACTGATTTAGGGGGGAGAAAAAGTTGCATGCAAAGAAAAACAGGGGACTGTCATGGAAACTATTTTGTAACCTTAACTCTAGCAGTCATCTTTGCATCAAAGCAAAGTCGTTGCTGGTTAGATGAGTTCACAGCTAAAGTAAATTAGCCAATTTCTCCACTCAGTTTAAGGGCAGCAAGTGTGAGTGTAGAATTCATCCCATTATCTGCTGTATGTGACATCAGTTAGTTCCTGTAGAGATGGTTTTATGCCAGCACAAACAGTATAATGATCTCAGGTGGGGAATAAGAACCAGGAATGATTATAAAAAGAAAATGAAACACTGCAGCAAAATGACCTTTAAGCAGAAAATTCATCATGTACCCAGTAGCTCTGACAGTTGTCAGTAACAGGAAGCTAATAGCCTGCATGCCCTATTGCCTTTGAGGAACAGGTCTCTCTCATGTTAACAAGACACTGGCAAAATGGGGCTTGGGGGGACACCTCACTCTGTCTGTGCAGCAGGACCCAGACTGTAAGAAAAAAATGTGCCACTAATTATTTCTCAAAACATAGACATCTCTCCCTCTGCCCACAGGCAGGCTTTCCCAACCAACCCAAATAAGAGGGGAGTCTGGTAAAAGCATCCATAACTCCCCAGCCTCACATAATCAGTTATAACGCCTTCCTCAATTCAAGCACACCTGTAAAGAAGTTATATAGTGACATAAGTGTAGGCATGTAACCTGAAGGGAAGCCCAGGGCATACATAGCCTTCTCGATGGAGAATCCCAGAAAACATCCACAGGCTGAGGTGTTGGGATCTTGTAGTTGGAGACCTTTGGGAGCTGAAAAAATGCTTGCTTACCCCTTGACCGTCATAAGCAAAGAGATTTTAAGGTATATAAAACATTACACTTCACTTATTGATGTCAATGAAATTACAAATGTTTTGGCTAATTCTTAGAGTAACAATAAAGAACTAATTAGTAAATGCTGAGGCTATAGCGATGTCAGGACGGTGGGTGGGATAAGACCCTGATCACAACAAAGCATTTACAGAAACATCAGATTCAACCATCACTCTTCAGGAAGAGGAATGCCTGGTACCTCCCAAAGGCTGGCTCTGCTGGTCTGACACAGCCCTAGATTAATGTCGTTTGTCTCATTTCCTACGGATTAGCTGCTCCTATCACTCAGCATGTTCCTCATTCCCTATAGATACCCCCAGCTGTGCGGAGTTGGGAGCAGACTCATGTTGCTTTCGTTTGCTCACTTAACATTTCTTCAGCCTCAGAGCCAAATGCAGCACTTTCAGTATCTCTCATTTCTGTTTCTCTCTCTGTATATACACCACACAGACTCTCCTGTCTCGGACCGATTCTTTACATAATCCCCACACTCAATGCTAGAGGGTCTGCAATCTGCCAAGTGCAGCGAATAGCCATGAAAAAATACCTCCCAGCTGCAAACAAATTAGTCCGAGCTTTGTGTGAAGTCTGCGGGGACGGGGGGCAATAGCTTCGGGATCCTGGAGCTGAGCGCATCCTGGGTGCAGGTACAGTGCGACCCGGCCCAAAGGGGCAAAGTCGCCCTCCGGAGCCGCTGGGTGAGCTAGAACAGCCAGCCAGGTCCAGCATTACAACAGCGACCTTTCCCGAGCCGCCGCGTGAAAGAGCCCGGTCCCTCGGCTACTCCCAGTCCGTGCGGGACATTCCGGGCGCAGCCCCCAGGGCGCTGCCAAAGGTCACTCACCGGAATAGAGCCGCTCAAAGCAGAAAGTCAGCGCCAGTCCCGAGAGGGCGAGTGCCACGGTGGCTGCGGGACACTCCATGGGCGAGGGCAGGCAGCAGGTCCCGGCTCAGCTCCTTCATCCAGCGCAGCAGGGAACGGAGCCTCCTGCCTCGGGTGCTTCTGTGCAGGGGGCTGGGGTGCAGGGAAGGGGAAATGCAGCGGTAGCAGAGACACCCTACAGCATCTGCTCTGCAACTGCAGCCCCCAGCAGAGCCAGGGATCCAATTACGGGCCATGTGACAGGAAAGAACAGAAAACCAATACCCCAACCTGCTGCAGCTTCTTGGCCCAGCCTGATCCTCCTTATTTCTTCCCGTTCGGAAACAAGCTGGAAGCTGGGACTCGGATTCCCTAAGGGCATAAGGAAGGTTTCACAGAGATGGACATAATTTCTATCTCAGAAAAGCCTCCTCTCCTTTCCCATTAGCGCAACAGGGAGCGTCTGTCGCCCCTTTTCAGTGTTAAAAATTCTAAATTAATCATTTACCGTATTCCACACATCTTCCTTCTCTTACCTCTCTTTATCCTCCCCTCTCTGGTTCGGTTTTATTGGACAATTCACTAAAGTTAGAAATGCACAGCCATCAAATCCATCAGATTAGCTGAACGTCCTCGTTGTTTCTTTGAAACCCGATACTTCTCTGCGTTCCAGCTGTCAGCGATACCTGAGCTCCTGTGTTTGCTCCCTCGAGCCAAGTGAAATTTCAGTTGAGTTCAGAGAGAGTTTGACACAAAGCACATGGTATTTTCCCACAAGATGATGGGAATAAGTACAGACAAAGCCTCTTTTTCTTGACAAAAATTCAGCTGCTTAAAGAACAGGAGTACTTGTGGCACCTTAGAGACTAACAAATTTATTAGAGCAAAGCAGTAGCCCACGAAAGCTTATGCTCTAATAAATGTGTTAGTCTCTAAGGTGCCACAAGTACTCCTGTTCTTTTTGCGGATACAGACTAACACGGCTGCTACGCTGAAACCTGTCAGCTGCTTAACTCCATATAATTAAAACATACACCCCCCTGCTAGGCTTCCATACTGTCTCTGCTGATCTATTGCCCCCCATACACACGCACATCTTTTGTTTACATGGAGTGCATACACACTGTCGCATAGCAATATGTGCACAGTGTTTTGCATGCCCTCTAGCAGTAATTCTAATTATTATAATTCCTGGGACAGGAAAATGCTTGTTGAACTAGACTATTCAGAATCCTTTACAAGAAGCAGGGTGTGTCTGGAGAATGAAATCATAGTAGCTTGTCAGCAGCCCAACTCAAGGTATCTGCCTTTCCATTTGCCTTTTTAAAAAACAAAACAAAAAAGCCAGGGTTTTAATATATTTCTTTGGAGCATTATACAGTAAGTCAGTTCTAAATTTGATCTTCTGGACCCTAGTGCATCATGGATCCATTTCCCCTTTTGATTCCCCGACCACGTTTATTTCAATATGTCAAATACTTATTGCACTTATGGAAATTTAACTTGAGTAAGGACTACATAAGTACTTTAGTCCTGAAATATTGTGTTCAGTTTGGGGCACCACCTTATTATCTTGAGGTCCCTTCCAACTCTAGATTTCTACAATTATCAGAGAGATCCAGACAAATTGCAGGGAATTCAGATCAGGAGAACAGAAATGATCAGGATGCTGGAAGAATTGACTCATGCAGAAAAATTAAAAGGATTTTATCTGTATTGAGTGGCTAAGAGATGACTTTGGGGGATATCCACTAATCTATTTTAGGTATTTCTCAGGTGTCCATCACAGTAGTATCAAAGGATTGATATAACATTCTACAACTATTGGTAATAAACACCACTAATAAAGAATATGCCTCATGGTTTGGCCTGAGCTGTAGCAGCACCCAAACAATATGAGGAGAGATTACCTGCGAATTGTGGAGGTGAATGCATGGTTATGCAGGTGGTGTTGGAGAGAGGGCTTTGGATTCTTTGACCATGGGATGTTATTCCGGGAAGAAGGATTGCTAGGAAGAGATGGGATTCACCTAACAAAGAGAGGCAAGAGCATCTTTGCAGGCAGGCTTGCTAACCTAGTGAGAAGAGCTTTAAACTAGGTTCACCAGGGGATGGTGACTTAAGCCCAGAGTTAAGTGGGGAAGTGGGATATCAGGAGGAAACACAAGGAGGAAGGTACAAGAGGGGAAGCCTCCTGATTCATACTGAGAAAGGGCAATTGGCTAGTTATCTTAGGTGCATGTACACTAAAGCAAGAAGCCTGGGAAACAAGCAGGAAGAATTGGAAGTCCTGGCACAATCAAAGAATTATGATGTGATTGGAATAGGGTGACCAGATGTCCCAATTTTATAGGGACAGTCCCGATTTTTGGGTCTTTTTCTTATATAGGCTCCTATTACCCCCCACCCCATCCCGATTTTTCACATTTGCTGTCTGGTCACCCTAGATTGGAATAACAGAAACTTGGTGGGGCAGTTCACATGACTGGAGCACTGTCATGGATGGGTACAAACTGTCCCCCCACTACAGAAGGAACGTGGACAAATTGGAGAGAGTCCAGCTGAGGGCAACGAAAATGATTAGGGGGCTGGGGCACATGACTTACAAGGAGAGGCTGAGGGAACTGGAGTTATTTAGTCTGCAGAAGAGAAGAGTGAGGGGGGATTTGATAGCAGCCTTCAACTACCTGAAGGGGGGTTCCAAAGAGGATGGAGCTAGGCTGTTCTCAGTGGTGACAGAACAAGAAGCAATGGTCTCAAGTTGCAGTGCGGGAGGTCTAGGTTGGATATTAGGAAATACTATTTCACTGGGAAGGTGGTGAAGCACTGGAATGGGTTACCTAGGGAGGTGGTGGAATCTCCATCATTAGAGGTTTTTTAAGGCCCGGCTTGACAAAGTCATGGCTGGGATGATTTAGTTGGTGTTGGTCCTGTTTTGAGCAGAGGCTTGAACTAGATGACCTCCTGAGGTCTCTTCCAACCCTAATATTCTATGATTCTATATTCTATGATTAGCACCTAATGCAATGTTTCCCAAAGGTTCTCCAAAGCTGGAGGGATGCAGAACAATGGCAGTAAGTTTCCCCCATGCTGGCCTCCTAATGTTGCCTGGAGTAGGTCTAATCTTATAAAACTATGGGAAACACTACATGAATTAAGTTGGCAAATGATACTGAACTGGGAGGGGTTCTAAATACTAATGAAGACCTCCTGAGGTCTCTTCCAACCCTAATATTTTATGATTCTATGATTCTAAGATGGAGATATAATACAACGGGGTGAGAAACATGGGCAGAAAATAACAAGGAGATTGAAATTATAATAATACAGCTATGAGATCTAGGTAAAAATAATCCATTTCTGAATGACAGAAATGCAAGACAATAATTTAGAAAGAGACTTAGGGGTGACAGCCAGCAGCTAATTGGCTATGAGTTTGCAATGTGACATAGCGTTCTTTGACAGGATAAAAAGCCTTATGGATGGGGAGAAGCAGTAGATGTGGTATATCTTGACTTTAGGAAGGCTTTTGATACTGTCTCATATGACTTTCCTCATAAACAAACTAGGGAAATACAACCTAGATGGATCCACTATAAGGTGGGTGCATAACTGGTTGGAAAACCATTCCCAGAGAGTAGTTATCAGTGGTTTACAGTCAAGCAGGACGGGCATATCAAGTGGAGTCCCACAAGGCTCAGTTCTGGGTCTGGTTTTGTTCAGTATCTTCATGAATGATTCGATACAGGCATAGACAGTACACTTATAAAGTTTGTGGATGATACGGAGCTGGGAGGGGTTGCAAGTGCTTCGGAGAATAGGATTAAAATTCAAAATGATCTGGACAAACTGGAGAAATGGGCTGAAGTAAATAGGATGAAATTCAATAAGGACAAATGCAAAGTATTCCACCTATGAAGGTTTGGGGTTTTAATGGAAACAGGGCTTTTCATTGCATTTCCCAGTATTTAGGGTTTAGGGTCAGGGT
>NC_048311.1:42163096-42221082 GCF_013100865.1 Trachemys scripta elegans | reverse complement strand
CTCACCTGTGTTGGCCCGCCCTGATCCAGGGCCTGGCCTCTGAACTGCTTACTCGCTCAGCCCCTGCGACCAGGACCTGAGCTCACCTGTGTTGGCCCGCCCCGATCCAGGACCGGGCCTCTGAACGGCTTACTCGCTCAGCCCCTGCAGTCAAGGGCCTGAGCTTTAACTGTGGTTGCTCCGACTCTGCACTAAAGAGCCGGAGTGTTGGGACTAACGGACTACTTGTTTCCCCAGCAGTGAGTCGGTGTGGCTCCCCTCCTGTCCGGAAGGGTCGAGCCCCGACCAGAACCTACCACACACCCCAAACTGGAAACAAAGATATTAAACTACCACAAACACTGGGAAAGTTTGAGATCTGAACTGAATCCAGTACCAGACTTTACAGCTTAACCCCATCTCTTCTGTTTAACAATCAGTATTACCAATTACAAGCATTCAAAAATCAGGAGTCAGGCACCCAAAAAATCATAAGATAGCAATCAAGAGATTTTTTACAAAATATATTTTGGGAGTTCTATTCAATTGCCTTCTGATTTCTAAGCCTTTAAGCTGCACTTGCTTCGTATTATCTAACTACCTCCATACCTAAGAAGGCTAGAAACGCAATTCTTTAAAAAATTAGATCTGAGATTCACATGCAGTCTCTTGAGTCCAGTACCTGAAGTTTCAACAAAAAAACATCAAATATCGCAAGACTGGCAATAAAAATCGTAAGCGTTGGCAACGTTGCATAATCAAAAGGAGAACGTGTTTTGCATCATGTTACAGTTCTAACATTTCCAGCACCACTCTGGTGATGAAAATGTTAGGACATTCAGCAAAACCACAGTACATTTATAGATAGAAGGAACTGGGCCTTCTGCCTTCATTTTCATGATGACTTCGCGTTTAACGAGGCCTGCAGTTTATGGACTGTTTACTTTCTAGTGACAAATCACTACACACAAACCTAAATTGTGCAGCTTGTAAACCACTGCTCTGCAATTTTTTCCTTGTAATTTGATAGCACAACGAACAATCTGATCATCAACACTCCTGGTCAAAAAAATCCACAGTCCATCAAAATCAGCTGTGATCAAAATAAAATCCAGCCCCAAACAGCAGGCCCTAAGCACCGCTTGACACATGGTTCTAGTGTTTAAAAGTGAATACATGACAATGACACCTGCGCAGTTCTGCTCCCTGTGTGCATTCAGAGTCATATCTCCCAACTTCATTTTTTTTAAAATAAAGGTACAATTTTACAACTTTTTACTCCCATCAGGCTTTGTGAGCCATCACTGCAGGGGGAGAGGGAGATGGATTATGTTCTCGCCCATACATCAACAGAATTAACTGTGGAACCGCTCCAACACTACTGAAATGGATAGGAATCTTTCCATCGATTTCAACAGACATTGGATGAAACCCTAAATTCCTCTCCTCTGCAGCCCTTAATTACATCCAAGCAACACCAGTGCAGGCAAGAGACTCTGTCCCTACCGGCAAAGAACCGGTGCCATCAAACCCAGGCCGCCAGATGAAAGCAGGAAGTGGTTTTATCATTGTCAGTACTTTCTGATACCATTGCGGACTTCAGAAACCTCTTTGTTTAAAACCTGATCAAAATAAAATTCAGGAATGATGCCTCTGGCAACAGTGATGCCTCTTCTAATGGAAAGTGGCTGGCTGTGAGTCTCCTTTTTTAAAACCTATGTATATGGCAGGTCAGATGAATACAGAACAATCATAAAACACTCTGGACCAGATCTTCAGGTGGTATAAATTGGCATAGGTCAGTTACTTCAATGGACAAATGTCTGAATATAGATTCATAGATTCTAGGACTGGAAGGGACCTCGAGAGGTCATCGAGTCCAGTCCCCTGCCTGCATTGGGTGAATGCATTACCAGATCCTCTAAAGACTGGATGAACTTAAATGACTTTAATGGGACTGGGTTAGATACAGACTTTCACTAAGGCCCCCATCTCCAAGAGAGTTGGCTGGTATACCATAAACTAGTGGAGACTAGACTGGTATTGCTTATACCAGTGGGTAGACAGCTTATAGCAGGAAAAGAGTTCTTTTGTCCGTATAGCTTATACTAGTTTCCCCAAATGAAATCAACTATAGCAGCAAAGAACTTTTTTGCTGGTATAAATTGCATCTATACTAATATCTGGTCCTTTATTCTCAAAGCAACCACAAAAAGTTCACTGTGCCTTTAAAAATAATAATAAAGGAAAGCTTTTTGTTGGGCAGCAAAAGTGTAGGAGTTTCCTGATACATTAAAAGGGCACAGCTCAGAAAGCACTTAACAGTCATTAATTCAATGAAGAGTAAAAAGACAATTCCGTCAGAGTCAGAAATCTCATTAACCCAGTTGTTATTGTAAGATTTATATAAACTTGGAGACGTGCCTCAAACATGGATAAAAAAAAGAAATCAAAAGCAGGAAATATCCTTCCTCCTTGTAAAAAAAAAAAAAAAACGCGTTCATATTCCATTGTGTCTCCTCTTCAGGGTCTGACATAGATATCCACTTCCCACTTTCATTTAAAGGGAACCCCACTGTTTTTCTTCTAGCTGGTAGAAATGTTTTGCCCTTATTTTTAGCAGTGTTTGAGAACAGGGCTCGGAAAATCCACTCAGCCGGTGGCAATCACCAGCAAGACTGGCTTCTCGGACCTTGGATCCAGCCTGTGCCCAGAACCGGGTGGATTTAGCCTCAAGAGGCCCTTAAGGAGAAGCACCTGCAATCCATTCTGCCTCTCCTCAGGAGCTCTGGGCGTGAAAGTCCGGCAGATAGAACATCCAGAAGGAGAATGCCCCTGTCCCAAGCATTTCAGGCACCTAACATACATAAAGTACATCTCTCAGCGTCGTCTTTTTCTTCAGCGCCACCATAACATGGAACCGAGCGAACTACCTCACTTAACTACCTGCACTGATCACTCAACTGTAACTACACAACCATTATCAAGACACTAAGGGCTTGTCTACATGGGGGTTTTGAAACATACAAATAGAGTTAATCCGCTTCTAAAACATGAGGCCTACCAATGATGCAATGCGTCACAGCGCATTAACGCTGCACTTCACCTGAAATCTGGACTCCTCTTGCGAAGTGGACCAAGTTTGCGGAGAACTGAATTAGTTCGCACTGTTGTTCATGTGCAAGCAACAGCTGGCATCACTGCGTGCCTCCAATAGCTATCCCACATGGCTTTACAGTCAACCATTACTGACCTGCTTACATCCTGTGCCCTCCCCTGCCTTGGTGTCAAGTTCCCAGGACAAACCCTTCCCCCATTTAAAAGCTGGCACGGAGCCAGATTTTGGCCATTTGCTCCTGGATTCAAGCATATCAGCATTCTTGTGACACTACAGCAATTCTACTCCACAACCCCCACCGCACACCTGGTGCTGCTGCTTGGAGCCGTGCTAAGATCCTGGAGCTCACTGCCATCTGGGAAGAAGTAATCGGAGTAGTAAGCTCTCGTGGCCTGCCACCAGCATAAAGACCTGTTAGTGGACATCTGCTTTGCAATAGCTACAATGTGACGTCCCTGGTCTTGAACCCAGGCTTAGGAGTCTCAAGATAGCCGCTACATCCTGGCCATCACCCAAAGCCTACTGATATCTGGTGGGCTGAGAAACGACTAGGACTATAGCCCCAGCCAAGGCACCACCCACGGGAGCTCTGATTGGAGGATCGCCCGGCTCCACCAATTGGTCCAACCACGCTGTTTAAGCCAGGAGAAGACACAGGAAGTTTGTCCAAGCAACCAGGTGGTACCCTGTTGTGGCTGCTTCCTGCATCCAAACCTGTTCCTGATTCCTGCTGGCTCCTGCCTCACCCCTGCCCTTACACTTTGCCTCCAATCCTCAGTGGCCAGATCTTTCTCTGGCCCCAGCCTCCAACTTATGACCCTGACTCTGGCTTGGCCTCTGGCATCTGACCTCAGCTCTGACCCTTCACTTCAATTCTTGGTTCTGACTCTGGCTTGACCCCTGGCTCTGCTAACTGGCAGGTGACTCTCCACCCCAGAAGCCCTGCAGACAAGAAGAGGAAAAGCGAAGGCGTATACTCGCCTCTGACTCTAACCCCCCTTAGCTGTTCTGCCATACCCTGCACTTTCAGTTTTGGCTGCACTATTTTTAATGTTTTTTCCACCGTTGGCAGCTTGATTTGTTAAGTGTATTTTTAAGTAACAGTTGTTTTAATACTGGTTCAATTAAAAACTTTATTTTGATTTGTTATATTACTGTTGGTTGGCTCTTAATGAAACCAGTTTAAAATTCATCCATTATAACTCATCGCTGCTCTGAAGCCAAAAGCCCCTTCATATGAAGGGGAAAAGTCACTGGCAGGGTCCCACTTCCAACACCCATAAGCTACACCACACAGCTCACCATCGACCCAAACACCTCCCTCCACGGGCTAACAGCTGGATGCAAAGGTGCACATTTTCAGGCATGAGACTTGAGAACGACAGGCATCCCTAATAACATCCCCTGGGTGTTTCCATTTTCTATTTTCGGTGGCTGCTCAAAGTGCCGAGCAAGTGTCTGCACCTCGGACTCCCACTCATCTTGCAGGGTTTCTCCCTTAGTCCAACAAATATTGAGCAGAATGCAATGTGCTGCTATAAATGGGCAGCGCAGGTTTTTTTTCAGCAGCTTTTGAACCTATTCCACAAACAGCGCCATCTCCCTTTCCACAGGCCAACTGCACTCTCCACTTCCATTCTGCAGATTCCTTCCTTTTGTCCAAGAGGCCTACAAATGGCGTCGTTAACCAGGGAAGCAGAGGATAAGCCAGGGTATAACCAAAGAAACCTCACCACCATTAATGTCCATAGGGTTCCTGTGGATAAATATTCTCTCTCTCAAAGCTCAGCTGTATCACCACAGCCCCTTCCTGGCCACCCTACATTTATGTTTGTAAACCTGCCACGGCGGTCAGCCGGCCCTTGGAACATCATTGCGGAAATTCCCCTTTCTGTGCCCTAGTACAGGGGGCAACTGATGGAACCCATGTGCCTAATATAGTTTGGGAACACCACCGGTGCAAAACCTCAATAATTTTCTGAGCATTACCCAGCTTTATAACCTGGTGCAACAGTATCTTTTCCAAGGCATGACACACCCCTATGACAGAGACTGTTGGGGCCAATCTCCCCACACCAAACTGGTTGGCCACGAACTGGTGGCACTCTGGAGTGGCTAGCTTCCAGATGACAATGGTGACCCAGGTATGGGAGAGCACAGATTGGTATGGTGACTCTGCAGTCAGTTCAACACATCACTTAAAAAAAACATCCTGAAATTCTCTCGCCAGTGCTAGTCATCCCAAGTCCGCAGAACAATCCTTTCACACCAAGCCACGTTGGTCTCCAAAGCCCAGAAATAGCACTGCATAGTGTGTAGCTGATCCAGGAGCCGGTCCTCTAGTACCAACTGCTTGGCTTTCTCTTCCTCCATGCTCCCATCCTGCTTCCACCACTGCTGAATCTCCCGCTGCTCCCGTTTAGCGACGTGACAGGTGGTCTCCAAAGCCGAAACTGTCCAGCTTTGAGTGCTGAAATACACCCCAAGCAGACTCTGTGTGATCACAGCTACCACCACAGCGGAGCAGAGCATTGCCAGGTCCATGCTGGCCGACAGCAATTCAAAAATGGCACTAGCCAGCACAGGATGGTGGAGACATGGGATTTCTCAAAAATCTGAAGCCCCCTGACTTCCCACAATTCATAGCAAAAACAATCCCAGGAGGTCCACTGCTGTGCAGTGAAGCAAAGGACCTCACTCTCTGAGAAGGCAACACCTTTGGTTCACAACAAGCTACCACTGTGCATACACATGACGCAAACTGAGAAATAAAACAGGAGTTCCACGTGCATGCTATTGGTGCAGTTCGCCTACAGCGCTTTACCAGACACAGTGCAACAAGCTTCACATTCACACACACACACACACACACACGCCCCAGGAATGGAGAACACCCCGGATCCCGACCGACTGGAGTGGTTCGCTTCCATCTGGCACAGCAGTTGGAATGAACTGAGGTGGTAGAGAGCACTTGCGCCCCCTTATATAGCCCCATTCTCATACGCTGCTTTGAGACAGTTCAGCACCATTAGACAGTGCAATATCCCTAAGTGGGAATATGCGAGCCACTGGAAGAACTTCCCCTGTCAAGTGAAGGTGGGGCTGAGCCCTTCCTTTCTATCAAACGTAAGCTTTCACTTCAACAACAACAACAAAAGAAAAAGGTTTATAATACTTAGGGTTAGGGTTCCGTGTCTGTCACAGAGGTCACGGATTCCGTGACTTTCCATGACTTCTGCAGCGGCCGGTGTGGCTGACCCCAGGGCCGCCCAAGCAGCTGCCACGGGGCTGATGGAGCAGCTCCACAACCAGCCACTTGGGCGGCCCGGGAAGCTGGCCTCGGGGATCCCCGGAGCAGCCGCCGGTGTGGCTGGCCCTGGAACCAACGGAACAGGAGTCCCAGGGGCGGCAGGACCAACAGTGGATGGATGGCCCTGGGGGGCCCCTGGCAGCTGGTCTCGATGGCCCCTGGCGGCTGATGCTGACGGCCCCCCCCCCCCCGCAAGCGTCTGCCCCTGCCATGCCCCCCAACTAAGATTTAGTCAGAGGTATATAGTACAATCAGGACCGGTCACAGGCCGTGAATTTTTGGTTACTGCCCATGATTTGTCCATGACTTTTACAAAAAATACCCATGACTAAATCGTAGCCTTACTTACGGTGGTTGTGAAGAAAATCTAGTGAATGTAAAGCAATAGTACCCCACCTTCCTGCTTCTACCGCAAAGCGACATTGACGGGACTCTGGTCAGTTTCACAACAGCACTTCAAAATACTGTAGACCTTGTGGATGGCTGTGAAACTGACCAGAATAAGGACACTTTCAATCTGCAGCTACTTGAGACATCTTTGAACCAACGTGCACATTCACTGGGAGCAGGGGGGATCCCAAACCAGAGGCTGAGGGACGAATAGAGTAGCACAGTGCCCACTCCCTTCCCAGCACCCAAACACGCACAAATACAGCTTACAGCAGACACCCTTCGGGGGAAGGGTAGAATAGTACAGACCCCTCAACATACTCGAGGCTCCAGGATGGGGTGGAAAAGGCAGACAGGAAGCCCCTTCTCCCTTTCAGGAGCCACAGAAGGTCTTCAAATGTTTTAGATCCCTACACCCCAGAGACTGATACAAAAGTGGAGTTCCTAAGCAGCATCCTGGTAGGAATCGCACCTTCTCAGCAGCTGAGACAGCTGGGTTTTTCAGTAGGATACTGCCCCTGCACTTCATCTCCCATAGTTCCTGGCTGCTAGGTTTGGTCAGGCCTGGCTGCTGGGGGCACAGAATATTTTTCAAGTTTTGTAGCCCCCCGGGATGAGAACAAAGCCACATTCCAGCTCTAATAAGCTCAAAAAGCTGTGAGCCTGTTCCCTTTCCTGAGCTACAGTCAAGGGTTGGGGACTCTGAGGCAGACAATGCAGCCCTTTTCACCAGCAGGAGGTTCGATTAATTCTGATTTATAATTATTCTCATTTATATAAAAAGGGAAAAAAATATTTTCAAAAACGTCTAGGTTCAGTGATCCTTGTTAATGCTGGGCTTGCTATAGTAATCTCACAGGAAGAGCAACAAGTAATAGAGAAACCACACCATTTGCAAATGTGAGCTGACAGCACTTCTGCTGCAAAAGCTAGCAAAATAAAACAGGCTCTGCTGCTGGCCGCATTATTTGTAGATGAAACTCTTCGCCTGTTTATTAAGAGGAGGCCGATCAAGTGCAGTAGCTGCAGTTCTCCGGTCAGGTCATGATGAACAGTACTTAGTCCAACACACCTAAGGAATTTTTTAAATCTTAAACCTTCACTTCAAAAACAGAGAGAGAGAGAGAAATAAAACAAACCACATCATAAATTATCCTGCTGGTGAGGCTTCCCGGCAAGACACGTTCTGGTCTCATTTTCTGCACTGTCTTTTAGATGTTGCAATACTGTCCTGGAAGCGTTGAAGAGACAGAAAAACCTGTTGCTCGATGGGTTCACATCCGCCTTTCAGAAATGTTGCTTGACACGGTGCGTCTATTGACGGATACGATCACACAAAGTTTATCTGATTAGTGGTGGCTGTTGCTGACTAACTGTTAAGAAATTGTCAATTAATCCTAACCTAAACTAAGAAGAATCTTATCACTTTGGACTTGACTTCTCGGCTGAATACAATGGGCCAGGTTCTAATCTCATTGTTAAAATGTCCATGGAATTAATTCTTATTTACACTGGCATAAGCAAGAGCACAGTCAAGAACAGTCAGATAGATCTGCAGTGCAAGGACAAAATTAGGCCTCATTTGATGTTTAGCTGTCCTAAAGCTAGGTTACTTGGCTGCAGGATGATTCCTGTTTTCCCACCCTTGCCCCCTATGCCAGGGGCCAGAAGAGGATGAGTGTAGAAGCTGTTATGCCAGGCGAACCCTCAGATGCACTGGTTTTATGGTGGCTCTACACTGGGATAGTGACAGAACACCGATGCAGCAGGGGCCGGGGTCTGACCTAACATTTTTCAATTCCACCCCACTTTTGTGCAAGTCATCTCTCCCTCTGCTTTAAGTTGTACCTCTAATTACAGCGCCTAACTCGTATTATGAAAATAAACTCTTCACCTGAAAAAGAATGCTGTAAATCCGAAACCCTTTCATGGGCTGGTGTGACTCATACCATCACTCAGGAATAAAATCTGATCCCAGATTAAAGTTAATCATAACCCAGAGTAACAATCTGGCACAAGACAAGTTTGAGAAGAACCTTGCGCTGAACACTTAGGGTCAACTTTAGAGTTGTTCAGACTAGACAGTAGCATATGAGGAGGAAAGACTTTTCAGAGAATGGAAACATCTGAATGATGTCAGTGGAAGCAAAACCCATTTCCCAAGAGCAGGCAGAGACACTTACACCAGAGATTTTGATTCACCCTTTCATAACTGTTTTCTACTGCAACCTCTGTACATTAGCTGAGCAAACTTTGTCATGTTGCTACAGTGCTGGACTATCATCAGGACAAAAAGAAACAAGCCTAGTACACAGGACAGCACAGAGAGGGGAAGTACAGTACAGTAGACAATGCCCGGGACATTAGGCAGAGCACAAGAGGTGACATGCAAGAAGTGAGAGACCCAGGACTCTGTCCCTATTGAGTTAAACACACAAATGCTTACAGCACATTCCACTCTGCAGGGTGTATTACAAACTCCCAGCAACCTGATGGTCTAACCCAGGGGTGGCCAACCTGCGGCTCTTCAGAAGTTAATATGCGGCTCCTTGCATACGCACGGACTCCGGGGCTGGAGCTAGAGATGCTAACTTTCCAATGTGCCGGGGAATGCTCAGTGCTCAATCCCTGCTCTGCCCCAGGCCCTGCCCCCACTCCACCCCTTCCCCCGAGCCAGCCATGCCCTCACTCTCCCCCCTGCCACCAGAGCCTCCTGCACACCGCGTATGATCAGGGTCCGGAGGTGCTCATCGGTGCGAGGCACTGGGAGCGGGGTGGGGGAGCTGATTGGGGGCTGCTGACACATTACTGTGGCTCTTTGGCAATGTACATTGATAAATTCTGGTTCCTTCTCCCGCTCAGGTTGGCCACCCTTGGTCTAACCTACCACATGCTTATGAGGGAGCTAGCAGCAGCTTCTGTAACAAACCAGGGCCACAGCCGGTAGCTCATCAAAACACACATTTACAACACCCCTGTGCTCAAAGATTCCCAGAATGGAGCTGAGCCATCTCCTCCCTGCCCCCTTTGGGGGATTCGCACTCCAGGGACTGCAACTGTGCCTGGCCTCTCTGCTGGGCCCGATGGGAGGAGACTCACTCTCCTCACACCCCCAACCACAATCCAGACCCGCATGTTCGTATTAGAGGTGGACCCTGGGTCTTAAATTTCAAATCCAGATTGGGAGTCATCCTTCCCCAAAGCGTGAGGGGCTTGGGACGGAAGCACTGAGTAGGCGCCATGTAACAGAGAGGACTGACCAGCTCTGAAGTTTAGAGAAGGTTCCTCCCCAACATTCAGGGGGATTTGCCCCCAGGCCACTCCCAGGTTTGCACCACCGCTGGCACAATGTGAAGCACTTCACAGGTGCTAGGTATTATTAGCATGATGCTGACTTTCTCTAAATCCTGCCCTCAGGCTCTGTTGCTAGCCAGGAACTTCCCCATTTCAGCCCTTGGCGTTCCTACACAGCCCTAACTGGTAACACTCCACTCAAATGCCATCTCCAAATTCAAAGGGTCAAGTGGAGGATTTTAAACAGGAACTGCCTCCTGTAGGTAAACCACAATGAAGTCATCTAACACTCTAACATCAGAACCTGTTGCTATGGAAAAGACTGTGGTTCAGAGACGCAGTCTGTTCAGCAGCAAGATCTCCTGCAAGAGGGGAAAATATAGAGCTTTATTTAAAATAACTGAGCTGGTAATTTGGAGGACAAATACTGTCAGGGCCAAATCCTGCCCTCAGACGGTGGCAACTCTCACTGAAGTCAAGGGGTGCTACGCCCGTGTAACTGAGATCAGAACCAGGCCCTAAGACCTACCCTCAAAGCATTGAGCTCTTCAAAATCACTTACTGCCATCACTGCTCTAAGATGGGGGTGGGCAAACTTTTTGGCCCGAGGGCCACATCTGGGTATGGAAATTGTATGGCAGGCCATGAATGCTCATGAAATTGGGGTTGGGGTGTGGGAGGGGGTGCGGGCTCTGGGGAGGGGCCAGAAATGAGGAGTTCAAGGTGCGGGAGGGGGCTCTGGGCTGGGACAGGGGGGTTGGGGTGCAGGGGGGAAGGTGACGGCTCCAGCTGGAGGTGCGGGCTCTGGGGTGGGGCTGGGGGTGCAGGAGGGAGCTCTGGGCTGGGACCAAGGAGTTAGGAGAGTGGGAGGGGGATCAGGGCTGGGGCAAGGGGTTGCAGCACGGAAGGGAGTCATGGAGCCGGCTCCAGGTGGTGCTTACCTCAAGCAGCTCCCGGAAGCAGTGGCATGTCCCCGCTCCGGCTCCCACGTGGAGGCGCAGCCAGGCAGCTCTGCATGCTGCCACGTATGCAGGCACCACCGCTGCAGCTCCCACTGGCCATGGCACCCGGCCAATGGGAGCTGCGGGGGCGGTGCTTGGGGCGGAGACAGCACGCGGAGCCCCCTTGCTGCCCCTACATATAGGAGCAGGAAGGGGGACATGCTGCTTCTGGGAGCTGTGCAGAGCCACAGCATACGCTGAGTGGGGCAAGCCCCCGACCCTGCTCCCTGGCTACAGTGCCAGAGCAGGGCAAGCCCCCAACCCCGCTCACCAACAGGAGCTTGAGGGACGGATTAAAACATCTGAAGGGTCGGATATGGCCCAGGGCCGTAGTTTGCCCATCTCTGCTCTAAGACAAGTTTATGGGTCCATTGTATGAATAGTTCATCCATCCTGTACTCTCTAGGAGTAAAGAGGGCCAGAACAAGGCCTGTAAACTACTTAATGCGGGTCTTCTGTACAAGGGTGAATTTCACTCTATAAGCTAGGAGCTGGGCATATTCTGATAGCAATGGACAGTACAACTCTCCTTCCCTGACCATCAGCCCCCCAAACCCCAAAATCTTCTGTATTTTCCTTTCTTAGGACTATGGATTTTCTTTTCCTAGCTTACCTTAGAGTTTTATACTGCCACTCATCACCATAGCATCCGAGCACATTTTTCCCATCATAAACTAGGAAAGCAGGAAACTTTATTACGCACGGAACTCATTTCTAATTCACAAAAACAACGTAAGTGCCCAAAAAGATCTGGCCCACACTCCGGCTTGAAGATGCAGGGCCAGAATCTGATCGCTGTCGCACGGATGTAAATCCGGTGTCACCCCAATGGGTAGAGCTAGTCTAACAGACAAAATCAGAATCCAGTCAACAATACTTAATAAATCCTACCCGCCACCTGATTTTCTTTACTGGTCCTTGTCTAGAATACTGTATCTTGATCTCGTCTGTACTATCAGATCCAGAGACAGATGCTTAAGAGACCACAGCTGTCAGTGGCTTTCTGATTTGTTGCTGATAGCTAACTTTGGTTTACTTTTGATGATACATCTTCTAATACCAACATTCAACAATATGTTGAAGGTGAGAATCATACTTTTGAGATTTTAGTCATATATCCTGTTCGTTTTCTATGATCTTGCTCTGCTAACCATCACTGGTGTATATTAACTAAGACACTGCTCTGGGGCATACGTACACAAAAAGTTTGTACATGCAGGCTCAGAGTAAATGTTAATAACATTTATGTGGAATAACGTGGAATTTTATAAGAACAGTTATGAAATTGAATTATTTTCCCTCTAATTCCGATACTGGTGAGCAGCTTCAAGTTTCACTACTCTCCAATAGGACTATATCTGTGCACGTGCTGATATAACACTCAATTTCACTGACTAGGCCCTGGTCTACACTACACTCATGCTGGTATAACTGTGTTGCTCAGGTGTGGAAAATCCACACCCCTAAATGACGCCGTTATGCCAACCAAACTCCTGGGGTAGAGAGCGCTGTGTCAACAGGAGGACATCTCCTGTGACATAGCTACCACCTCCCATGTTGGCAGAGTACCTATGCCAATGGGAGAAGCTCTCTCGTTGGTGTAGGTAGCGTCTTCACTAAGCGCTACAGCAGCGCTCTAAGTGTAGACAAGTCCCGAGTGTCCAGAGGCCTGTATAAAGATCTGGAACCCAAGATGACAGGAGCTGTACAAACAAATATGAAGACATGGTCCCTAATCCTCAAATCTTACAACATAAGACAAGGGTCATGAGAAAAGAGGATAGATATTACACACAGTTACCATTTTGAGCAGAGTAAGGGAGAGGGAGGAATCAGAGATGACCACCTGAAGCACATGGAGAATGGTGGTGTCAACACTGGCAGAGAAGAGGGTCGGAGAAAGTTGCAGAAGGAAAAAAAAAACAAGGAAGCAGATTTGCCCATATTAAGTAAATATAAATTGATGGTAAGACATCCAGGAAGAGGTATCTGAGACAGGCGGAGATGTAAGATTGAATGGAGAGGGGCAGAGTGGGAGTGGGGAAGACAACAGGCAAATCATCAGCAAAAAGAGAGCAGACGAAATCATGTGAGGAGACGAGATCTCCCAGAGAGAGGGCGTAAAAGGAGAAGTTCTGGTTATATAAAATTAAGGGGAAACATTCATAAAGGCTTCTTGTAATGTGGCATTTGGGGGATTTTTAATATAGAATTTCCTGGCTCTGCAGCGTTTGTGTATTTTAAACTACAATGTCCTATTTAGATTTCTCCCTTACAACCTTACCTCCTGCTTAATATAATTTGAACTGTGAATCATACAAAGGGCATTAGTGCATTATTCTCCGTCATTGCCTGGTCTTCTTCCTCTTGCGTATGCTGCACTGTGCTCCTTCTGAGACTACAATTTCTCTGCGTAATACCCACACCCCGACGTCAACCGGGGAAACGAAACTTGAATGCAGAGTTGTTCAAGGTAAATCCTAAATTAGCAGCCAGCATCTCTCCTGGACGCTCTATTTACATCAGTCTGGGAAAGGGGAAAAGTGCCAGATGAGTGGAACAATGTGAAGATACCAAAGAAAGGAACTCTCAGTGATTGTAATAACTGGCATGGTATCACACTTTTATCTGTGCCAGGCAAAGTATTGTGTAAGATCATAGTCCAGCTTATATCAGAGGCAGTTGATAGCGCTCTCAGAAAAGAGCAAGCTGGTTTTCAGAAAGGGAGTGGATGCACAGACCAGATCGTCACTCTATGAAACATAACAGAACAGTGCTTAGAATGGCAACAGCAACTCTACATGAATTTCATAGACTTTGAGAAGGCTTTTGATAGCATTCACAGGACCAGCCTACGGTGCATTCTGCAGGCATATGGAATTCCTTTCCGTATAATCAACATCATCAAAAGCTTCTACTTCAACTTTACATGCAGTGTTGATCACAGAGAGCTCAGTTTTGAAGTCAAAACAGAAGTATGTCAGGGGTGTCTCATGTCTGCAATCCTCTTCAACATTGCCATCGACTGGGTCACGCAGCATACAACAGGAGACATGCCAAGAAGCATTAAATGGACACTCTTCTCATCCCTTGAAGACCTGGACTTTGCAGATGATGTCACTCTCCTATCACATACCCAACACCATATACAAGAAAAAAATAACTCAACTCAACGCATTCAGCCAGCAAATTGGACTGAAAATCAACCACAATAAGATAGATATCATGACCTCTAATATTGCCTCACCATCACCAGTACGGATACAGGATTATGTTCTCACCAATGTGGAAACATTCACATACACCTGTACCCCGATATAACGCGACCCGATATAACACGAATTCGGATATAACGCGGTAAAGCAGCGCTCCGACTGGGTGGGGCTGCGCGCTCCGGCGGATCAAAGCAAGTTCGATATAATGCGGTTTCACCTATAACGTGGTAAGATTTTTTGGCTCCCGAGGACAGCGTTATATCGGGGTAGAGGTGTACTTGGGCAGCACCATCCACCAGGATGGTGGAACAAGCCAGGACATCCGGAACAGAATCAATAAAGCCAGGAACACCTTCAGGAGCTTAAATACAGTCTGGAAATCATCAAAATACAAACACCAAAACCAAACACAAGATTTATCAGAGCTGCGTGCTTTCAACACCCTACTTTATAGTGCAGAATGCTGGAGAATGAGAAAGTCTGACATGTCTGAACTGTCTTCATTCCATACAACCTGCCTCAGAAAAATCCTCCCTATCTTTTGGCCCAGCACAATCTCAAACCAAGATCTATTAACACAGTGCAGCCAAGAGGATCTGAGCACCGTCATTGCCAGGAGGCGCTGGAGATGGATCAGTCACGTGCTTCGGATGGAAACGGATTCCACCACCAGAGTAGCAATAAGATGGACACCTGAAGGCAAGTGAAAACAAGGCCGCCCGAAAACAACATGGCGAAGAGCTGTGGAAGCCGAGCTGAAAAGCCTGGGGCACAGCAGGGGAACCATTGAAAGACTTGCCAGAAACATACAGGAGTGGAGGAACTTCGTCACTGCCCTAAATGTCAGAGGCATAATAGGAATATCTGATGATGATGATGATGATGATGAGCCCAAACCTCACAAGCCTGAGTCAGCTGGCATGGGCCAGCCACGGGTTTTTAATTGTAATCTAGACATAACCTTCCCGGCCAAACCCAAACCCTGTATCCATGGCCCTTGGGAAAATTCAGAGATGGCTCCAAACTTGGCAACTTGGGCCCATATCTAGATACAAGGAATTCCGAAAATGATGCTGTACATAGGACCTAACTCACAGCAGGCCTGGTATTCTCAACATTCCCATACCTGCCACTGGAAAAAAAATGACTATGGATCAAACAAACTGCAAACATTAGAGTGACATTTTCTGCCAGTATGTTGAACCCAGAATCACAGGGTTAGAAGAGACCACAAGGGTCAGTCTAACCCCTTGCCAAGATGCAGGATTTGTTGCGTCTAAACCACCCAAGACAGATGGCTCCAGCCTCCTTTTGGAAACCTCCAGTGAAGGAGCTTCCGCAACCTCCCTAGGCGTCTGTTCCGTTCTCCTACTGTTCTTACAGTAAGGAGGTTTTTCCTGAGATGTACTCTAAATTTGCTAAATTTACCTCCTGTTTCCCCTGTGACACTAACGGCTTTGCACAGCTCCGTTTACAGTCTCTTAGCCACAGAACTCCTTCATCCTTGCAGCACAAATGAAAATGTGTGCAACCAGCTAGCCCTGGCACACAGACCTAATGGTGAGACAAGCTGGGGAAATCAGCACGGTTATTCTGAGCTTCTTGCTTTGGTGTTTTAACCGCCTCTCCCCCATTCCCATCCCTCAGCTGCCCAGGCCTTGTATCATGGTCATCACTCATCCGGCCAAGATCTAAATGGAAATTCTTCGGAAACCAGTTATCACTTACAGGATGGGTCACCAGAGAGAGACCAGAGACACTCAGCTTGCGAGTGAAAGGCATGTGCCCTTGTGGGCTGCTGAAACCACTTCTATTAAAAACACCAAAACATTCTGGTTGACTGAAATGCTCTAAATGGCAAGATTTAGGCTCAGTTCCTGTGGGTAAGTGCAGCCTTTGACAAGAATCTTTCAAGTAACTCCGAATGAATGAGAAAAACAAACCAAGAAAAAGTGTGTCATTCAAGAGCTATTTGCTTTGCTAGTTTCCCCTGACTGAACCCTCCTGCCAGCAAATAAAATGCTGAGCTTTCATTAGATCCACTACGCACCGGTTCTTTGAACTGATCACATTTTGCAATAATGGGCAGAAGATCTCTTTTTTCCACATCATTATGGTGGCTGCAACGTTTCTGAAGTGACCTTTTTTTTTTCCCCCCAATCTGCATGTGATTTATTTATTTTATTTTTTTGCTGGTGAAAGGTGCAAGATTCACAGCCCAAAAAGACCAAATACCCCTATTTGTCAACAGAATGGGTACAGCATGGGCAGTGATGGTGAAAGCATCCCCAATTCTCTGCCACGAGTGTGGGACCATGTATAGGAGTGAACAAGGAGTTCACTGTTGATAACCCAGTCAATCTTTGGCCTCACTGAAGCTCCAGCAAGGGGCACAAGCAGGGCTAATTGTGAGGATTTTGGTGATGAAATGCACCACAAGACTAAGACACAAAGCAGGCAAACTGGCAACCAAATGCTAACAGCTTTCAGTCACTACTTACCTGGGTTAGATTCAAACTGGAAGACTATGGCTGAAAAACTTGCTAAACTGTTACCAATCCACCAAGGTATCCAGTCCCTCTACAATACCACTGTATAACTCCAGGTGTAATATATATAAAATACCATTGTGTAACTCTATTACACCTGGAGTTATACAGTAGTATGTATACACACACACACACACACACACACACACACACACACACACACTCATCCTGATTGTCTGGTCACTTTAGCTTTTCATCCTATAAACCGTAAATTAATATAAAGAAATACGTAAATAAATTGCACATCCTATCAAAGCTTCCCCAACATGGGAAATATTTTAGATCTTGAAATAAATAAGAAACGTACATATCAGCATGATGGAGGTAAATTATGAATGTCCAATTCTGTACCTATTCAGATAACGTCACCCAAGATGTCTTGGCCTATATAAAGTGTTTGTTATACTGTATAGGTATTTTAAACATGTGAACCAGAGGTCACTAAAACTATTACAAAATCACTTCTTCCTAAATATCAGAAAGGCAAATGACACCTCAGATCCCTCATTACTGTACTGTGCATGCAGATCGGTGTCAAGGCCCTGGGGCTCACCCCTGACTATCTCACCTTCACTGTGGTCCTGTTATCCAGGTCCCTCCCCTACTATCGACATTTGCTTGGAAGCTATTTTCAGCTCTTTGAATGTCTCAATTTTTCTGGTGTTCTTTTCTCCAGATTCCTAGTCCTGTTCACTAACATCATTCTGGTCTCCAGACTTCTACATTTGCTATAAATAAGCACCAAAGAGCCAAATCTTGGATTCTCTGCACATCCCAGACTATTGGAGATCGGGGTGTGCAAGGAACACAAGACCAGGTACATACAAAGCTTCACTGAAACTCTGTCTAAAGCAGTGATGCTCAGACTGACGCTCGCTCATGCGCCACAAGTGGCTTTTTAATGGGTCTCCAGCGGCTCTTTGCAGCACCTGATATTAAAACACTGGGTGATTTAATTAAATCATTAACCAATCAAGATGCTTTTAGTATGTTATTAACCAATTCAGTTAAATTAATTTATTTGCTGTGAGAATTGTGTGTGTGTATATATATACACACACACACACACATATATATATATACACATACATACATACACACACACACTTTAAACAGTATGACGGGGATGTACTTCTGTTTATATTTTTATAATATATATATAAAAATATAAACACAAGTACTTCCCCTTCATACTGTTTAAATATGACTAGCACTATAGTAAATGAAACAATGAATTCACACCACTACAGCTCTTTTGGGTAATGTTGGTTGCTAATTTTGCTCCTGAACCACTGAGATCGGAGTATCACAGATCTAAAATATTTATATGGTCTCCCTTGCACAGTATCTGAGTACACCACCACCTTTATTGTATTTATCCTTGTATTTATCCAGGCATAAATCAATATAGTGTGTAAACACAACGTTCAAAGTCAAAATGGCCTTTCCAAGGTTTCTTACTTGGAAAGTTATGTGCTCTGTTAAACAGAAACATAGGCTAAAGTGGAAGGGTCCCAGCTGTAGCTCCAAATCACGCTGTAGATCTAAATCAAAGGACTTTTCTGTGTATATAAGGGCAGATTTTAAAGTCTTATCAAGTACAACCAAAGGTTCCTGTTTAATACACAGTAAACAATGTGCAGATTTTTATTCTGCACTTGCCAGGGTGCACTTAGTCTGTGCAAAATAAGCAAACAGCCCAAGGAAGCGGATCTAGTGCTAACGCGGATTCCACAAAGAGGGAACCCACCGAGCGTAACAATGTTTTTAAAAAAGTAGTGACATTTGCAACGCTGTAAAGGGTTAAACCTGGGCTGCGATTTGAGGGTCTGCAGAGCTCGAGGGGCAGAAGCAGAGGCCGTTTGAGAATTACAAATACTATAGTCATAACAGTAAAACAGTGAGCAATTTATTTTCTCACTCATTCAGAGCAGACGCCCCAGCCCCCAGATGTAATCATCTCTCGGGGGCAGAGACTGGCTCCGCACACACGCATCTCCGAGGGGCCCCTTGGGCCATACCGCAATGCACAGTCAATAGAAGAAGAATGAACAGGATGCACCCAAACCTCGGTGCACTGAAAAGGGGGGCGCGTTTGCGCCGCGGATTAAGGCACCCAACGGTGGAATCTGGTCTCCCCCCAGTCTGGAAACGGGGCTCGTGGGGTGCCGGGAGGGGAGGCAGTGAAATGACTGTAGCCCTAAGGCGAGGAGTAAGCAGGGGGCTAATACAGACGCAATCGGGGGAGAGGGAGGCCAGGACTCGGCGGGCGGCGGTGATCAGAGCCCGGGCGCCCAGCCCGCTCCCCCCACCTATGGGTTCCCAGCAGCCGCCCGGTCTGAGTCAATGGGAGCTGTTACGGGAAAGGGCCGGAGCCCGGCCGGGCTGGGGTCCAGGTCCAGCCCGGGGTCCCGGGCCGCGCTCACCCACCTTGCCGGGCAGCGAGCCCGCCACGTGCAGCAGCAGCGCTCCCACCAGCCAGCCGGGCCCCATCCTGCAGCCCCGCCGCGCCACTCGCCCAGCAGAGCCCGCGGCGCCGCGACTGAAACCCGCCGCGGGGAGCCAGCCGAGGGGTGGAGCGGGGCGGCGCCGGCTCTAGGACATCCCCCCGGGGCTGAGCGCAAGCCAGCGCCGGCCTCGGCCCCTCCCTCCCGGCTAAGGAGTGGGGGCTGCTAGGAAAAGCCCCCCCTTGGGGGCCAGATGTCCTGATTTTATAGGGACAGACCCGATACTTGGAGCTTTTTCTTATATAAGTGCCTATTACCCACACACACACACACAGTCCCGATTTTTCACACTTGCTATCTGACCTCCTACCTCCCGCCCCAAGCACTCCTTGCCTTGCCTGGAGCGGGGGCAGCTGCAGCCCTGCAGGGTGGGAAGTACTTGGGGGGGGGCATAAATATCCGAGGTGGGGTTGCAGGAGGCTGATCCAATCCCCCAAAGGTCAGTCCCGTCTCTGCCTGGCGCAGGATGGCTCGGCTCGCAGGTGCCTTGGGCTTAGGGCAGGGCAAATGGGGCTCCCCCAAGGCTTGGGCCAGCTCAGGGCCAGCGCTAGCCCAAAGCAAGAATATTTTTGCTGCCCGCTCAGGACTAACTGCTTGCCTTGCATTGTTTCCACAAACCAAAAATATCCCACCCCAACCTGCACTAATACAGGGGGTAAAGAGTTCTCATTAAATGAGATGAATGGGATTTGGGGGGGCAATACTAAAGTGAGGCCCTTTCCACCTGGGGGCCCTAAGAAATGGCTTACAAGCCCTGTCTACACTACAAACGTGTGGGTATAACTCGGGTTTGCTCAGCGATGCAGTTATCCCGAGCGGACCAAACTCCTGGTGTAGATAGAGCTGTGTCGACAAGAAGCCTTCTCCCACTGATATAGCTACCACCTCTCAGGGAGGTGGATTAACTATGTCAGTGGTTCTCAAACTTTTGTCCTGGTGACCCCTTTCACATAGCAAGCCTCTGAGTGCAACCCCCCCCCCCTTATAAATTAAAAACACTTAAATATATTTAACATCATTATAAATGCAGGAGGCAAAGCAGGGTTTGAAGTGGAGGCTGACAGCTCATGACCGCCCCATGTAATAACCTTGTGACCCCCTGAGGGCTCCCAACCCCCAGTTTGAGAACCCCTGAACTATGCTAATGGGCGACCCCCCCCCCATGGGAGTAGGTAGGATCTTCACTAAGCACTACAGTGGTGCAGCTGCTGTGCTGTAAGTGTAGACAAGCCCTTCGTCACTACTGCCCAGATTAGACAGATTTCTCCAGAGCAGATGACACATTTTTCCCTTCCAGCACTCCACCCATGAACTGCAGTACAATCAGCTGCACCTATCTGATGGGAATCTAAACCCTGGGGCCTTGTGTACACTGGGGAAGTGACTCATGATAGAAAACATGTTACCTAGCTACCAAGCACAATTTTGTCTTTAGTCAGACAAAGAGAAGGGTGTTTAAGAACAGGTCTGCTACTTGTGATTAACCCTAGGGTACCTTTCCAAGGTTAACTATGACCAGCTAACTGGCTTTAAAACATGAGAGTAAACATGACTTAGCACCTAGTGTAGACAGAGACACAGCATGTTTAAAAACATGGTAGCTGATTGTGGTTAATGCCCCGCTCCTCTCCAGAGTTAACCATGACTGAGTAACACGATCCCTGGGTGGGAGTGGGGAAAACCGTGACCAGCTAGTAAGTTTTTACACATGCTTTGTCCTGCTCTACACTAGCCCTGTCATATTTGACATCAAGATACATTTTCCCATTGTAGACACAGCCTATGAGTATAATAAATGTTTCCTTGTCTGAATTTACTCTGTAGCAAAAACTGTCATGTTTTATGGGCCAAACACTACTCCCCTTACTCATGGGAATATTCCCACAGCCTTCAAGTCACCTCTTGGGAAGAGGAGAAGGTGGGGTTCAGATTAGGGGGAAGGGGTGAAGATAGGAACAATACAGCAGGGTGGAGTGGAGATGGGAAGTGTAGTCTCAGCGGGAATTTCTCCAGCTCATTGGTCCCTTTTCTGTTTCCCTTTCATTATTTATTTCTCTGATCTGCTATTTTGCCTCTCTTAACATTCCAGCTTTTTTCCAATCCCTTCTACAGCTTCATCATCCACCAAATATGCTTTTAAAACTTGTGATGTGGGGGGGGATGGGAATCACACTCTAAGCAACCCACACGGTCACCGTACAAACATCTGTGAAATTGCTCCAGTGGTTGTTTGCAGGGTAATAAATCAGCTATTACATACATTCCAGGGGAGGCAAGGTGCAGACTGAACATCATAACCTATGATGTAATCTCATGCTCCATGAAGGATAAATTTGGTTCACACTTCAGCACTCATTTGAGTATCTGGGCTTCAGCTCTTCAATCCAGTACTCCTATCTTGGGGTGTGTGTGGGGGTGTGTGTGTGCACAGCCACTGACAAGAAGGTATATTGGGGGATCCCTATATGAGGGGAAAGGGGCCTGCTGGCATGGTGGACAAGGGGGAAAATGAAGGTTCACACAAAGCACCTGCCATGGAGCTGGAACAGGGGACCCTGCTATAGGGGGAAGGAGAGAACGGAAGTTATATAAACACTTGCCACCGGGAAGGGGGAAGAACGAATGGGTGCGCCCAAAAAGCCACTAGCAGGTGGAGATTGTGGGGAGTTTCAGGGAGTCCCTGAAATAGAGGGGAATGGGAGAGGGGTGCCTAGGGAACTCGTTGGAGGGAATGGAGGGATGCCAGGAGGCCCTGGTGTATGCGATATTCGCTTTGGTAGGCCGAGTGTAAGTGTGCAAACCCCTACTAAGATCAGAAAGACTCTCAGTGACTGCAGTGGCCTTGGTCCTGTCTCCATCTCACCCTAATTAAAATAAACCATAGCATTAACCCAGGGCCAGCCTCACTCTCTTCGTCCCGCTCCCCAGTTCTGCTCCATTTTTTCTTAGGCACACACACAGGTTTGAACTTGGGGGTTGTTTGGGGGGAGGAAATAAGTAAGTTCCCTCAATCTAATATCTCAGCCCTTGTGAAGAAGATGATTGTGATGTCCGAAATTTACCTTTACCCCCTCCTGTCACAACGCTATAGCTATATTTTATACATTACCTCTGGTACACGCAATACATTTTAGCACAAGATCTCTATGGATACATCTGCCCTTCTGTTCTAATTAGAAAGGGGAACTTTCTGTTCTGAGCCTGAATTGAATTTACACTGAAGTTTATTGACACCCAGATGAAAGCTTCTTGAAAGCTTCTGCCCAAATTGTGTAAATAAGCCTTAATGGCAGAGGTGAAGGTAAGCCGGTACGCTGGGCCGGACCGTACCAGCTTCCCCAGGCCAGCGATTTAAAGGGCCTGGGGCTCCCCGCAGCGGCCAGAGCCCCAGGCCCTTTAAATTGCCACCAGAGCCCTGCTGCCAGAGCCCCTGGGTGGCGGAGGCGGTGATTTAAAGAGCCCTGTATATAACCACCACAGCCCCCGGCTGCCACTGCTACCCCAGGGGCTCTGGCAGCGGGGCTCAGGCGGGGATTTAAAGGGCCTGGGGTTCTGGCCGCTGCTGGGATTTAAAGGGGCGGTAGCGGCGGTCAGAGCCCCGGGCCCTTTAAATCTCCGCCAGAGCCCCAAGCCCCGGGGTAGCGGCGGCAGCCAGGAGCTCCTGGCGGTCCGTCAGCAATTTAAAGGGCCCGGGGCTCCCCTGCGGCCGGGAGCCCCTGGCCCTTTAAATCACCACTGGAGCCCTGGGCTGCCGCCATTACCCCGGGGGCTCCAGCAGCGGGGCTCAGGCAGCGATTTAAAGGGCTTGGGGCTCCACTGCAGTAGTGGCAGCTGGAGCCCCGGGCCCTTTAAATGGCCCCCTAGTCCCGGGGCTCCCAGCCGCCTCTGCAGCTGGTAGCTCCAGGGGTGATTTAAAGGGCCTGGGGCTCCCTGCCGCTACCACAGCTGGAGCCCTGGGCCCTTTAAATCAAGACTTAAAGGGCCCGGGGATTTAAAGGCCCCGCCTCTTCGGGTTGAGGCCCCGCCCCCCGCTCAGGACTCCGGAGTACCGGTAAGTCTTTTAAGTTACCTTCATCCCTGCTTAATGGGAACGAGAATCAGACCCTTTGGATGTGAATTGCATTCCCTGGTGATGAGGGAACCTGCAGCTGCCAAACTGCTGTCTTAAAGATTAAAATTGTTTGGTCTTTGAAACAGGAAAAAATAAAAAACCTTTTCATTTTCCTGGGACCCATCTGATTCTTTAACACTTGCTTAATTACAGGGCACTTTATACAAACTTTCATCAAGAATATCAAAAAGCAAAGTGTGCCCACAGGCTAATCCACATTTAATTTTTTCCATTACAAAAGTTAGCAAAATTGTCGTTTTAACCAACTACACTAGATCTAGCAAAAAAATGCATTTAATCCCCCTTGAAAAAACTATTGTATTAACCAGATTAACATATGCACAGGGCACACACCTCTATAACTAATTCCATTATTGTGGAAAACCCTTACAATCACAGTCACATGAGCATTGTTATTCAGAACCGCGTCGGTGTTCTTAGCTGAAAGAAGAGTCATTTCTCCATAACCCATGCTGAGCCCTGGGAAACAATGAGGCACCCGTGGTTAAAATGAAGAAAGTCTGGGCAAATTTTGTCCTCTGTGGTTTCACTTCCTTCTTGCATCTTAGTTTAACGACAATATTTGGTGAGCTGGCCTTCTGCTGCACAATATCAAGAAGTTTTAGCGAGAAATGTTATTTCAATTTGCTTCCGTCTTCACCACCATGTGCAACTTCCACTGAAGACGAGCACTAAGAACAGTAGAGACCCAGACTGTTGCCTTTTAGTTTTAGGAGCAGCATGTCTTCTGCATGTAACAAACAAGTACAACAGAGAAGGCCCACACCAGAGGTTTCTTTAACTTTGCAGAGGAGCCGAAGACACGTGCAGCAGCAATAGCAACTGGTGTTGAGCAGCACAGAAGATTTATGGAGAGGAAAGGAGAATTCAAGAAGGAATATGTGAAGGAGCTGCCCATGTTTGGGCCTAGCGCCATTTTGCAAATGAATTAGAGGCAGCGAGTCAGGATGGTGGGATTCTCCGGCTTGCTCTGCCTTACTGCGTCCTCAGAAAGTCACACTCTCTGTGCCTCTGGTCCCAACCATAACATAGTTCTTCTCTCCATCACATGGGTCATGCGAGGCTTAACCACTGTTTGGAAAGTGCACTGAGTCTCAGATAAAAGGCAGGTTGAAAACTAACATAAGGACAATGCTTAATTTGTAATGAAAGAAGTAACTGACAGGGCAAGCCCAGAGGTGACAGGGCTCTGAACTGCCAAGCCCAGAGGTGTCAGGGCTAAGCCCTGGTACAGATTAAGCCCTGCATAAGGAAATACTTCTCCACACAATGCACAGTCAGCCTGGGGAATGTATTGTGGGGGGATACTTTTGGCTTTCACAACACAACTGGGTACATTCATGGGGGATAGGTCCATCAATGGTTATTAGTCAAGATGATCAGGGATGCAACCCCAACCTTCGCGTATCCCTAAACCTCCAACTTCCAGAAGCTGGGACTGGTTGACAGGGGATGGATCACTTGAAATTACCCTGTTCTGTTCATTCCCTCTGAAGCATCTGGCACTGGCCACTGTCAGAGACAGGATACTGGGCTTGCTGGACCATTAGTCTGATGCAGTATGACCGTTCTTATGAATGCACTAGAGAAGCACAATTATCCGTCACTGTATTCTGTCCAATATAAAAACTACTGAGTCGGTAGTAATTCTGTGGTTCCTCTTTTTTTTTTTGTTGTTGTTGTTGTTAAACCTATCAAGAAACACTGTCATGTAACTCATTTTCCATAATCACGTGAAAGCGCAGTCAGCACTGATGCATTACATTTACAGTTATAGACTTAGCAGCATGAGAGTTTAGCATCTTGCGTAATTTGATCACAAAACTTGAGAGGTTTTTTTAAAAAATAATATGTAAATAAGCGCTTCCCAGATCACCACCTGCACTTCTTCCAAACGCAGCAGAAACGGACATCGTTTTAGGAAACCAGCAATGTGGCATTTAAAAAAAAAAAAATCTTTGTTTGTTTTGGAAAACCTTTTGTTTTCCTTATACAACCATATCCATATTCGCCAGGCCTGCTTAATTCAGACTCGGAGGCAAAGTTCACTTTCAGTACAACATCTAAATATTCAAAACCCTTTGGCTTGTACTGGAGAAGGCCATGATGTAGTAGCACTGCCAATCCCAAACATCAAAACCCTGGAGTCTGAATTGAAAGAAACGTGGACCTCTTTTTTAGATACATTTAGATAAAACACATGTACAGAGGGCTCAAAGAATGCCAGACCTCCATTCTCTTTTCCCCTCCCTCTTGGACTCCTCTTCCCTCTTCTCCCTATTCATGTATGTCTTCTCCTATTTTATTTCTATCATGTTATGTCTATCTAGTAGTGTCTGGTTTTGTATTGTCCGGTCTTGCAGCTTTGACAGGTTCTGAAACAGCATAATTGCATTGGAGAGCCCGTGAAGCATGCAGTATTGGGAAATATATACAAGCTGTAAGTCATTTACCTTTTTGTACTTTTCATTGTCAGTTTTCTTTATCAAAATCAAAAAGTTAATCACAGAAGTCCACCTTGAGTCCAGCTTCAAACTATTCATGAGATTGGCTTAAAAAAAAAAAATCATGAATAAATGTTGGGTTTGTTTTATTTACACTCTAGTATCTGTGCCTTGAGGGCACACTTAGGTCATGTTTCCAAGCTTTTATCCACTACCGTCAGGGCTGAGATTCTCATGTGATCACATGACTCCAGGAGCTGGGACTTTCAGAAAAAAAATGTTGTGAGATTAGCAATAAAATCCCAAGAATTGGCAACAATGATAGGAACAACACAACTACAGATAGATGATTCAGAGATAGGCCCCAATCTTCAGTCTTTGGATCCTGACTTGAATTTTCACAATGGATTTATATCATTCAGTTATGAAGATGGGGCAACTGTAGGGTTTGGATCAGGATCCAAAAGTCCTCAGAGTTTTGGAGTGTTCAAACGTGGGGTTTTGATTCAGTCCCATCTGTAACTGGACGTGCGGAGGAGAAGTGGAGAGAAATATTTGATGTGATCCATAAGTGTAAATCCTTCTTGTTACTATTGATGATTCTCTTGTTTCCTGGATGAAATCAATTCTATGACACCTTGTACCAAAGTGCTCCCATGACCCCCAACCATCCTTCCAGCATCTGAGACAATAAGGCATTCATGGCTCCCCAATGCACTGGATATCACTAGCACAATTGGCATCTGTGTAGCTTTAGTCTTCAAGAGCTTCTCTGCAAGACATCACTTCTCAGTGGCAGTGGTAGGGTGATGAAATTCCTTGCCCTCCTCCTCCACTGGAATCATTACATCACTTCCTGGAAACGATTCTGTCTCCTGCTGCGGATAATGCATTGCAAGTTCATTTTCCTCCATGTTTTCTTGAGCCTTAGAATCATTTTCACATCCTCTAACCGCGCAGTTCTTGCTGACGGGCACTTCCGAAATGGACCCCACAATCACAGTGTCGGCTTTCATTATGTATATTTTGTCTGCGGAAGGAAGCAGATAGGAATCAGTCCTGAGCATTACTAATTATCATTTCTGGTGCTAGCCAGAGACGGTTCCCTCTGTTGCAACGCTTGGATGCCTATCTGAAGTTTCCCAAAGTTCAGAGATGTGCAGATCTGGCCCATCTAGACCATAATTCCCCTCTATAATTAATGGTTAAGCCATGCTGGCCTTTGGTATGTGCCCCACTAGTTATGAATAGTAAGTCTTGGATATTCATAAGGCACCTTTCATTTGGAATCTAAGTACTGAACACAGAGAATGAAAGAGAGGGCTGTGGAAAGGCCATGTGCAAGAGAGCTGGATATTTCATACTATAACATTTCCAAATTTTTTGGATCATGTAGAAAGTTTTGGGTCAATATTTGTTCGCGTCTCCTGCAAATCTCATCTGTGATTACTGAACCACCTTCCCCTCCACCAGCAACATAAACTATGTTTCAAGTTCTTCTCTAACCGAAAGACGTGTTTGCTGCTTAACAATGCTTTTGCAAGGGCCAGAGAAATTAATAACGCCAGCAAACAGGATGCAAGAGTCTTCTACGACCCCAGGGCATATGCTCTAGGTGGTTTTTTGCTTTAATCTACAGCGACGCCAATAGCGGCATGAAAAGACTGCCTTTAAGCAAAGTTTTCAATTGACAGGAAACTCAGATAGCTGTAACAAGAGAGATAATTGAACTCTGTTTTTAGGTCTTGCACAGGAGACTTGGTATCAGGGGTCAGGCAATGCAGGATCAACTACGCTAGAAAGGGTATTTTAGGACAGATTTGTAGGACATGAACGTAGTGTCCAACATGTTAAACCTGGTCCTGATGAGAAAGGGAATTAAAGGCCTTCATTAGGACTTGAACGGCACACTCCACCCCAGAGGTCACTGCAGTTCAGTGGTGCTGGTGGGGGGTGAGGGCGGGGAGGTGTACCTGGGGATGACAGGCCTTACAGACTTTACATTGTTATCATAGAATCATAGAAGATTAGGGTTGGAAGAGACCACCTCAGGAGGTCATCTAGTCCAACCCCCTGCCCAAAGCAGGACCAACCCCAACTAAATCATCCCAGCCAGGGCTCTGTCAAGCCGGGCCTTAAAAACCTCTAAGGATGGAGATTCCACCACCTCCCTAGGTAACCCATTCCAATGCTTCACCACCCTCCTAGTGAAATAGTGTTTCCTAATATCCAAACTAGATCTCCCCCACTGCAACTTGAGACCATTGCTCCTTGTTCTGTCATCTGCCACCATTGAGAACAGCCAAGCTCCATCCTCTTTGGAACCCTCCTTCACGTAGTTGAAGGCTGCTATCAAATCCCTGCTCACTCTTCTCTTCTGCAGACTAAACTAGCCCAGTTCCCTCAGCCTCTTCTCGTAAGTCATGTGCCCCAGCCCCCGGATCATTTTCATTGCCCTCTGCTGGACTCTCTCCAATTTGTCCACATCCTTTCTGTAGTGGGAGGCCCAAAACTGGACGCAATACTCCAGATGTGGCCTCACCAGTGCCAAATAGAGGGGAGTACAACACTTCATAATTATCCAATATGCACCCAGTCCAAAACACAGAAAAGCCCATCTTCGTGCAGCTCTTTTCTGTGAATGAGTAGACGAGTTGAGTATGGGAAAGGGAAGCTGCATTTCAACCCGTCCATCTGCCATTAGCCTTCTTGGCAACAAGGGCACACTGCTGACTCAAATCCAGCTTCTCATCCTGGCTCTATGATGAAACTTCACAACGCTGCTGCTACCAATGTCCCTCAAGTCAGTATGTTTGTAACTCGGGAACAACTAACAGGCAAACGTTCCGGCACATCTTACTGATGCAAAGGTCATTTTTTGCAGAAGTTACAAGTGCATCACTCACAGGGTGGGAAGGTTCTGGTGCATTTGCAGGACCTATGAAAGGCACTTAGCTCCAAAAGGTCAGCACTAACAAGGACAGGGTAGCTTAGATTGGGAGCAGACTTCCATGGAATACCGTACCATGACCTGGCACCAAGATGCTACTGGAATAAGTGAGTTATGTAAACTAGGCCAGGCAGTCAAGTTCTCTGGGGACTGTTAATTCAGAGCTGTTTGCAGAACTCTGACAGGATGCCATGACGTCCAAACATACTATCAGTTTGAAAACTGGCACACAACAGGCCTGCACTTTGATGATAACCTTTCCTGGTGGAGTACAGTATAGGAGCTTTGTTCCAAAAACCATACTGCCGTGACCACACAATGCCCTCTAATCAACATCACTTCAAAGTGTTTCTCAGCATTTGCACCGGGCATGAAGAGAGCATGGATTGCATACAATACAGCAGTGGTTCTCAACCAGGGGTATGCAGAGGTCTGCCAGGGCAGCGGTACATCAACTCCTCTAGATATTCACCTAGTTTTACAACAGGCTACATAAAAAGCACTAGTGAAGTCAGTACAAACTAAAATTTCATACAGACAATGTCTTGTTTATACTGCTCTCTATATTATACAATGAAGTATAAGTACGATATATATATTCCAATTGATTTATTTTATAATTATATGGTAAAAATGAGAAAGTCAGCAAGTTTTCAGTAAGAAATGTGTTGTGACATTTTTATGTCCGATTTTGTAAGCAAGTGGTTTTTAAGTGAGGTGAAACTTGTGGGTATGCAAGACAATCAGCCTCCTGAAAGGGGTACAGTAGTCGGGAAAGGTTGAGAGCCACTGCAATACAGAACCTGCAGCACCCCACATTTCCTCACTTTGCATATTATCTGACAACCAGGCTTTGAAATGACCCCGGTCACTAATAAAGACCCTTCCTCATTACACATCTGCTTACACAAATAAAGGGAAGCTCTCAAACCAAATCATTTCGTAACATCCAACTCAAATCTGCGCACTCGTCTGTCTCCCTGTCATTGAGAACAAGTTCCAATGGAGATTTGTCCTTCCTTCAGACATACACGTAGGGCCAGATCTCAGCTGGTATAAATCTGCCTAGGTCCAGTGCAGTTCTGCAAATTTATACCAGCAGAGGATCTGCACCATCACTCAAGATTTTCTGCAGAGGAGAGGAGGCCCTCAAATGCATCTTCCCCTCCAGCCTCATTGCAGAAACATCTCACCGGGAAAAATATGACCATGATTTAAAAACAGTTTGCCAGTCTGGAGAAGAGTCGCGATAAATATTTTAAAAAAAATATATTCAGTCATTAACTCTTCACCCACTGTATTGCTTAATCCCACCCTGGGCATGCCCCCAGCTGCACAGGAAATGGCCTTTGCTTATTTTCCCCTTTGCTCCATCTCAGCAGTTCTTGATTTCCTTTTAAGCAGTTTTCTTTGGCAGCAGTCACTCCGGGTCAGGATTCTGTGCTGCTTGGTTGACTGTTCGAGGAAATGTTTGGCACCAAAGTCATGCAACTGACAGTAAATGAAAACTTTAAAAAGCTGCTAGTTAATTATACAAAGGGGCTGAATTCCTTCCCACCTCCCCGACACACACACCCTATTCTGCAAAGGCGTACGAGACTCACCGATTCGGTTATTAGTGTGGTCCCTCACTCGGGAATCAGCGGGGTAGTCTGTGGCATTCCCGGTGCTCTGGATCGTCTCAGCCAGGCTTGAGTCAGGACTGGGATTTTTTTCTGAGCTGGAGACCAAGTTGTTGTTGGTTTCCACAACGGGGATTCTGTTTAACAACTCCCTCTCTTCTGACTCTTTGTCAGCTTTCAGCATACTGAACCTCTTCTGTCGACATAAAGAGGAGATGAACAGGGCAGCGAACCTACGGCTCACATAACAAGAAGCAAAACAGGGAGGGACTGCAGTAGTTTTGGAAGCAACCGCATCCCTCTGAATCCGCGAGAATAATAGTCGTATTTACAGAATACCTTCCATCAGTTGAGGCAAATTTTCAAGAGGGCTTAAATGACTTCAGAGCTTAGGTTCCTTTGAATTAGGCTCCTAAGTCCTTTAGGGCCAGATTTACAAAGATATGTAGGTGACTAAAGATGCTGATAGGTGTCTACCAGGATTTATAAAGTGCCGAAGCAGGTTCGGCTCCTATCTGCAACTTTAGACCCTAAATATCTTTGTATGTTGGGAACCTAGCTGCTTTTGAAAATTTTACTCCGTCTTAAAGCACTTGAAATACAGCAATGACTTAAGTCTCATAGCACTCCCCATCGGATCGAGGGGTAAACTGAGGCAGAGAGCAGTCAAATGACTTGTCCAAGGTCACAAACTGAAAAAGTGCGCTCTTTGGCAGAGCCAGTGATAGAACCGAAGTTCCCAGGCCTGTCCCATAAACACAGACCATCTGTCCTACAGAAATTGGATACAATGAACTTTGTGACATGAGACCTTAAATAGATCCTGCCTGCTCTGCATGACACAATCAGCAATGGGGATATATCACTGAGAACTGGCCTCCAGAGGACTGAAGTTATCATTGGCCTCCACCGTCTTGCCCTTTTTGGTCACGTTGCCGGACTCAGAGACAAAGTCCCTGCACACTGAACTCTGAAGATTGACTATGAGGTCACTGCCTGGTCACGGACTGGTGGTGGTCATGTGGTCGCCCGCGATTAACCTGGCTGCAGCAGATCAGGAACGATCCTGGGGAGTTACTAGATACCGTACACTGCGGTCATGGACGTTCAGCGCTCCGGACCTCCGCTGTCTAAGCATCTGGAGGTTGCTGCGCTGCATCGTCCGATGGCATTTTCATAGAAGTAGCACCCACGGCCAAGACTGTCCTCTCCCCACCTGTAGTACTGCATGCTGTGCACCAGCAGTTGCTAGCCTGTATCCTAGCGGTAGCTGCACTTCAGCGGTGGAGTATAGAGTTTGCAAAGCTCTAGGGCAGCAGTTCTCAAACTTCATTGCACCGTGACCCCCTTCTGACAACAAAAATGACTACATGACCCTAGGATGGGGGACCAAAGCCTGAGCCTGCCCAAGCCCCACCACTCTTGGCGGGGGGGTGGGGGAGGGAGGCTTGTAACCTGGGCCTCGGCACCCAGAGCTGAAACCCTCGGGCTTTGGCTTTAGCCCTGGGCCCTAGCAAGTCTAATGCCAGCCATTAAAATGGGGTCACAACCCACAGTTTGAGAACCTCTGCTCTAGGGGAGTGTTGTATGTGTAATGAACAGAAATCCCAGGGAGAAGAACTTTGTTTTAACAGATGTATTCAGGCAGAACTTAGAATCATAGAATATCAGGGTTGGAAGGGACCTCAGGAGATCATCTAGTCCAACCCCCTGCTCAAAGCAGGACCAATTCCCTACTAAATCATCCCAACCAGGGCTTTGTCAAGCCTGACCTTAAAAACCTCTAAGGATGGAGATTCCACCACCTCCTTAGGTCACCCATTCCAGTGCTTCACCATCCTCCTAGTGAAAAAGTTTTTCCTAATATCCAACCTAAACCTCCCCCACTGCAATTTGAGACCATTACTCCTTGTTCTGTCATCACAAGCATCACAACTTCAAGCTGGATTGGTGTTAAGACTGTTCTCCCTCTGTATTTAGCATTGAGCGAAGCAAATAGCCCGCTGTGAAATTATGTAGCGCTGGGTGATCAAGGGGCAATGAATTTAAAGGAAAACAGATGCATGTAAATTTCCCCTGATTTCTTGCAAGTTCTTGCCCTCTTGTGGAAGGTCAAGCAAGCACAGGATTTGAATTGGCGTTCTAGAACTTCAACGCAGAGTCACTGCAATCCTGTCTCAGAAGAGCTCCCCCTCAGGGGTTAATGATTATTTATTTAAAGGAGAAACTAAGATCCAATTAACCAAAGCTATAGCTTTCCTGTCCCAGAGCCAAATTCTGCTGATGGTTCCTAGCTCTGCTGCCGTTTGCACACGATTAGATCAGCAAAAACCGAGCAAGGGGTTTCAAGTGTGAAGTTCCCAGCACTTGGCACCCGTCTGACTCATTTTCTATGAAAAAGTACGAAAGGAAGTTTCCTGAGTAGCTGGCATGAAATATTGAAATGATGGTAGAAGTTTGTAAAACCAGGTTGCTTTACAATTGGAGATTTAAAAACCATTTTTTACAGGTGAAATGAAATGCTTTTAAAAATACAGAGCTCAGCTGAAAGCCTACCTCACTAGCACAGCGTTCGTGTAGGCGTCAAAGATTACAAACAAACAAACGACATGAACTTCCATGGAGCCCTGACAATTGACTGCAGCTCAGGATCTGTCCTCTAATGTTACTGTGTTTATTTATGTTTGATTTGTTCATCCCTAGCCCGGGAAATTCTTACTTTATCATTAGCATTGTTTTGTATTAACTGGGAATATCCCTGCACTGTGGATGGGGGTAATTATTTCCAGAGGGTCATGTTGGCTAACCAGCTTCAATCTGTGTCGTTACACCAGTCCTGGCACATCCATCAAACAATATCCTCCTAACACCCGTTTTAGGACAAGCACTCTTGCCCACACCTGCAGAGAAGGGCACCAGAGGGGGCTCAATCCCAATGACTTAATTGGGGGGTGACAAATGGAGATGGGACGAAACTGCCAAGGTCAGATCCCAACTGCTCCCAAAAGATCAGGCATGTTCGCCTCTGCGATTTTGGTTCCTGCCCCAATCTAATGACAACGGGGTCACAGCCTGCACGCCCCACTGAAGCAGAACTCCCATTAGCAGCATGACATTGATGGGAATTTTGCCAGCGGAAGGATTCCAAGATCAGGCCCCAGATAACAAGTACGGCTACATCCCCCACGTGCATGTACATCAGAGGTTACAATGGAAAGGGGCAAACTGAAGGGCAGGTTTACATTTAAAACGCTTTAGTGAAGATGCTGATGGGAGACGTCTCCTGTCGGTGGAGTTAATCCACCTCTGCAAGAGGGAGTAGCCATGTTGATGGGAGAAGCTTTCTTGCCAACATAGCACTGTCTACACCAGGAGTTAGGTTGGTAAACTACATCGCTCAAGGGTGAGGATTTTTCACACCCCTGAGTGACGTAGTTACACAGATATAAGCCTGTAGTGTAGACCTGGCCTGAAAAGGTTGTCACTGATGGTTTAAAAGGACATTATAAAATACCACTAATTATTTTTACTCCTTTTGGAGAAAACAGGAGTGATTTGGGAGCGTCTATTTCATACTTACTGCACAGTTCTTCATCAGATCAGAACCTACAATGAGAAGAGGGGGAAAAAAAACATATCATGGGTAAGTTTATATTAATTTAACAATCCCAAGAAGACTATCAATGTCTCATCTTGTATTTGTACAGCAGCTTTCACCTTGATGTATTTTAAGTTATTTTACAAAATGAAGTACCCTTTGCATTCCTTCCCTACCACTAAAATGCAGACACATTTGGAGTGAATGCAGCTGAGTTGTAAAGAACCCCCCCATATTCAATAAAGAATGAACCATGCACGGCAGATGTTAGTCACGTTGATTAATGCCCTGCTGAATGTATTTAGATATGAAGGCACCGAGAAGGGAAGAAAAGCCAGATAGAACAGACTATTCGATTGAAATCGCAAGGGGAGGTTAGCTGGGTAAAACGTAATTGTGAGGCTGGCAGGCCACATGGCAGTTCATGCCCAGGCTGCCGGCATTGGCTAAGAGCTGACAACCTCATAGCTGGAGACCAGACCAGGTCAACTGTATGTTAGTTTTGCTCAAAATAGGTGTTAGTCTTATAAGAATGTATTTAGTGTTGAGATTTTTATGAAATGCTTGTAAATTGCTGCCTGCATTAATCTCACTTGTAATGTCTGTTCTCCAGGCTATAAGAAAATAGGTAAGTTGTGCTTTGCCCTGAACTTGCGAACTCAACCATGGAAACCATCCCCCACTCCCTCTGCCCATCCAGAAGGACTATCAAAGTCAGATGGGCCATCAAGAATCATTGCAATACAAAGGACTGGTTAATGGCCCTGTCCATCTGGGAAATGCTCTTCCTGTGGGCTTGGAAGCTGAATGAAGGAAATAAACAAAACCACAGGAAACAGTTCCATCTTTTTGGCTGTTTGCCCTCTGAAGTGCCAGAGCCTCGAAGGGCATGTCTACATTTGCCATCGAAAGCGGAAAAAGTCCCTTTTCTGCGCAAAGACCGTGGGAGTGTCTACACTTGCCAATGACTTTTTTGCGGTGAAACTTCTGAGTTTCACCGCAAAAAGAAAACCACCTCCACAAGAGACGTACAGCTCTTACCGGTGATGCTTTTGCGGTGATGTACAAGTGAAGACACGTTCTTCCTGTTTACAGAGCTTTTAGCCTCCGCAGGATATCCCACAGTGCCTAGGTGGCCACTCCGGCCAGCAGCTCTGCTGCTCCAACACCCGGTAAACAGATGTCTGCCCCTCCCCCTGTCAAGCCCCAGGAACTTTGAAACTCCCCTGCCTGGTTTTTTGGCAAGCGCTCACTTATCCTCTGGCCAGGGGACGCTGGCTGCTCCATGGAGCAAACATTCCCCTGCTTGGAGCAATTCTGAGCTACTGAATCTGATCAGTGTTTGGGGAGAGGAGGCTGTGCAGGGCCCCAGGATGCCCCGCGATCACCCCCCCCCCCGCCCTTCCCACGAGACCTATCATGAGAATGGAGAGAGCTGCACTGTGGGATAGCTGCCCTCAGGGTGTGGCGCTCATTGGCGATGGAAGTGCTGCAAATGTAAACACTCTCGGACGCCTGTGGACGTGAGAACACAAACCAGCGCTTTTCTTTCACCGGTTCACTATCACCGGGGAAACTGACAGCGCAAACACTCTGCAAGTAGCCTAAGTTGAAGCCAGAGATCCCCAAGGGCTGCCTCCTGGGTCTGCCCTGAAAGACACTTGGAATGGACCGATCACTACAACTCTGTCACTCTTACGATTTAGATGGTAACTCATTCGTGTTTTAACCTGTAAATAACTCTCTGGTTCCTTTTTCCTAGTTAATAAACCTTTAGCTAGTTTATTACAGGATTGGCTACAGGTGTTGGCGTTGTCAGGTGCTAACTGATCTGGGGGTAAGTGACTGGTCTCTTGGGACTGGAAGTAACCTGAATGTGGTGTGATTTTTTGGGGGGGTAAGTGATCATTTATCACAAAAGTCTAGTTTGTCTGGATTTCAAAACACACTGCAGAGTCTAAGGGGACGGTCTGTGACTCTGTGGTAAGGCTAGCATGGTGATCAAGGAGTTCGCATTTCTTACTGGCTTGGTGAAATCCACTTCTAGAACCAGGAGTGTTGGAAGTACCCTAAAAGCGTGGGGAGGGGGTGCCCCACAGGCACCCGAACCATGGGCACATCCCCCCGCGCCGCCCCTTCCCCCAAGGCCTCGCCCTCTGCTCACTTCTCTTCGCCCCTCCCCCCGTCACTCGCCCTTACCGCAGGTAATAAGAGGGAGGGCCCTGGCCACCTGCCCCTCCCCGATCCGGAGCCCCTGTCTAGAATACACCACCAGTTTGGGGTGTCTGCCCTGTTGAGTCACTCCAGACAGCATGACAGTAATGACTCAGGCTGGGGCTTGGTTAGGGTACTGTGGTTAATGCCCTCTCTACTTTTGTAACACAAGCCACAAGGCCTTCAGGTCAGGCACTGTGATTTTAAGTTCCACCTAAAAAACGGCACACCTCCAGCAGCACTGGGCCCCACTTACTACACAAGGGCATCGATTCAGGTGGAAGAGCGCCATCTGTTGCACCGTTTTAATAGTGCTGGAGAGAGCAATGCAATGCATTTTCCCCCGGCACCTGTCATATAAGTCTAATAAGGTAAAAACGTGACTCAGTAACAGTTGTCCTAATTAACACAAAAATGGATTGAAATTCAGCTAGAAAACCTTCTGCGATAGACCAGAAAGATGGCTCCAGCCTCTATCAGTCACCTACCCTGACTTGAAGATTTGAGTCTACATGTAGTGACTGGATACAGATCAAGAGCTGAGAAAATAAAGAGACACCATGTTCAGCACCAAAGTAGCTCTGGGACATATGGAGGACGAGATCTGATCATTACCAACGAAGATTACCCTTCCCCTCTCTCCGCTTGGGGCTATACCAGCTAACACACAAAACAGACCCCAGACGACACCGTTCTGTGCTGAGGAGAGACATTTTGTTACCATTTCTCCCACAGCCTCTGAGAAACTCCCCACGCAGCCTGTGTTTCATGGCAGCACCATCTCTTTCTTCCTCCATGAACTGCTTATAGGATTCTAACGTTGAAAACCCTGAGGTCAGGATCTGCCTGGAGCCCTCACCCTGCCCTGCCTGCTCCCAGGGGCTGGTCGCTCTCCCCGACACATGCAGCGGCCACCCAAACCTTTGCAAGAACAGGTGACACTACCAGCATGCTACGGGTTAATGAACAGCTAGAGGGCTCAGGAAACTCACTCTTCCCATTGGGGGTGAAGATCCGCCTCTTGCAAGCCTTCCTTTGCCAAACCGCCAGCATACCAGCGAGAAGCACCATGCTGCAAAGAACCACCGCACCCCAGGGAACAAAGCTCCCATCACCTGCAACACAGAGCGGGCAGAGGGGGTATTGTTAATGAAGCTGGGATTTTTTTTAAGAAAAGGTATGGGGTGTCCACAGGCAGTATGAGAGAGAAAGACGTTCCCACGCCAGAACACGCACGCAGACCCAAGCCCGCCTTAAATTAAACAAATTTTAAATTAATGGAGATATCCTATCTCCTAGAACTGGAAAGGACCTTGAAAGGTCATTGAGTCCAGCCCCCTGCCTTCACTAGGCAGGACCAAGTACTGATTTTGTCCCAGATCCCTAAGTGGCCCCCTCAAGGATTGAACTCACAACCCTGGGTTTAGCAGGCCAATGCTCAAACCACTGGGCTATCCCTCCCCCATGTACTGCACTCATCACGTGCGTTATCAGTGCTATCACCTGTCTTGGCAGTCTTTTCTGTAGCTATATCTGAGGTAGGAGAAGTGCCAGCTGCGTGTTTTGTATCCGATCCACCGACGGTTCCCGCAGCAGTCCAGTTGGCATCACCAGAGGCTGCATCACTCGTGAGGATGCTGGCGCTGGTCACTGGCTTTGTGGTAGTGTGGGAATGCTGGCCTCCCACGGTTGTTGGCTGCTCGTTCAGGAGCGGCGCTTTTGCCCTGTCGGAATCCTTCGACTCGTTGCTGAATTTCGCAGACAAAGTGGCAGGTGTGAGGTGGGTGGGAGGTGGGTCCATGCAGACTTGGTCGTGTGTGGAATTTCCGCTGTCCACGGCTACTTTGTTTAGCTTGGCACAGCTGGGAAGGGGAAGGAGAACACAGAGGTTACAGGTCACAGAGTAAAAACGCATGAGGAATCCTTGGGGGAATGGAAGATAGGAGAGAGGTTACCTGAGTGATAAGCACCCCCTTGCTCGTTTTTGTGCCATCTGCCCTTAGCCAGAAGCTCCTCCCTTCCCATTACTCCTCCCCCTGCCCCACAGGATCTCTTTAAACCAGAGGCAAATCTAGACTTGAATTCATGTTCAAGTCTAACCCACTCTAGTCAAGAGAGCTCGAGGTTAGAGGGGTTCATTCATCCACCCTCAAACCTCCCCACCCCCTCGGCCATGTAATCTTGTGTAAGTAATAAGAGAAATAGGGATGCCCTCAAATCTCTTTGCTCACTAGCAAAATGCTGCTCCTTTGTCCTGGGGCTGGGTTTGGCTAGTTTGTGCCAGAAGAGCGACAGCTTCCATAATATATGGAGATATACCTATCTCATAGAGCTGGAAGGGACCTTGAAAGGTCATTGAGTCGAGTCCAGTCCCCTACCTTCACTAGCAGGACCAAGTACTGTCCCGGACAGATTTTTGCCCCAGATCCTTAAATGGCCCCCTCAAGGATTGAACTCACCACCCTGGGTTTAAGCAGGCTAATGCTCAAACCACTGAACTATCCCTCCCCCGCAAAAAAATGGAATCATAGAATATCAGGGTTGGAAGGGACCTCAGGAAGTCAGCTAGTCCAACCCCCTGCTCAAAGCAGGACCAATCCCCAACTAAAGCCCCAAATTGCCCCCTCAAGGATTGAACTCACAGCCCTGGGTTTAGCAGGCCAATGCTCAAACCACTGAGCTAGCCCTCCCACAGCTCCAGCTCCAGCTCTAGCTCTAGACAGCCGGTCAAAAATCTGGGCTTACTCCGTGTGGGGCTTGCAGCGTTCGGTGCTGGAGTGCCGCTCAGAGAAGGTCCCCAAAGGGCATTCTTGGCAGGAGACATCAACTTCTGAGGTGCCTGCAGGAAAGAAAAAAAAAAAGCGATCGTCGAGCCGTACGCGACGGCGTGAGCTGTGTCGCCAGCACCGTCCAGAGGCCAAAGCCAGAGGAGACTGGCTGGCATGGGTGGGATGCTTACCTCTGACTAGGACTCCAAATCCTGGCTTGCAGACAGTGTGGGAAATGCATCGCGCACAGCTGTTCAGAACGGCAACCTTACAAAACAGCCCTGCTCGGCACTCACACACCCTTCTGGAATTGAAGGAGCAAGGGACTTTCTCCACAAGGTCGTATTCTGAAAGGGGGAGTGAGAGAAAATTAGCATGGAGGAGACGCAGGGGGAGGAGAAGAGTTGGAAAGGATAATGAATGTTCTGTTCAGCGACAACTCAAGTCACAAGAGCAGGAGAAGTCTGCGAACCAATGGGCTGGAGTCTGATCAACCAAGCAGGAATCAGACTTGGTCAATAGCTGAATGAGAGACCTCTGGGGAAATCCCAGGTCCCGCAGGAAGTGGCGCGGTGAGATGGTAGGTGGCATTCCCCTCTCTAAGTACTGAGCCAGCACAGGGGGCCATTCTACTGCTGGAAATGCCGTTCTGAATGAAATGTTTTTACTGGGATCCCAACCACTTGTAGGCTGTCAAGAGCTCACTGCACATTTGCAAGATCGGGGTGTTAACTCTCCTGCTTGAGCCAAATTTTAGCTCAGGCAATTGCGTTCCGTCCTCCTAAATTTTCCTGGTAGCTTCTCTTAAGCATGCTAACCTCCCTGTTCTAACCTGGTGGGTAATGTTGTTGTGCATTGTTAAACATCTCTGTGCATCCCCCCAGAGGTAGCTGCAATCCCAGTAAGGCTTGCACTTCAATTCTGCGTCTGCAAAACTCTTTGGAATCCACTGGGGTGAAAAAACACAAGAGATGGGTCCGTACCAGAACCCCAGATCCAGACTTGGGGAGAACCAAGATGCAAATCTGAATTCAGATCCAAGCTCCGTGGTTCGTTCCTCTCTCTAACGTCATGTCATGTGGTGGGACGACTTTTCAAAACTGAACAGAACATCCAAGTCAAGCATTTGGATGCTCAAGTAGGTGCACAACGTAGAAAAGTAAAATAGCCAGACGTGCACTCTCCAAGAGCCTGATTCAAATTCCACCACTGACCCCAAATGCAGCCTTTGGATGTCCTATTGAGATACCCACCCAAATATACAAATGGGACCAGTTTCACGTAATGGGGATACCTTACTGCAGTGCACCTTAACTGGAGAGGTGGCTCTCATCAGCCCTGTGCTTCAGCTGGAGGATCAAGGACTAAGATAAGACAGCTTCCCTCGCCAGTCCAGACAGGTAGTGGAAAGGCAGGAAATCAAGACACAATGAAACTGGCCTAGCCCAAACCCAGAGAAGGTCTCGGCATGATGCAAGTGCAGGGGCTAAGCAAAACACATACCTGGCTTGCACGACACGCAGGCCTCGCAGCGTGGCTTCCCTTGCTCCCTGTTCAGGAAGTGCTCGGGTTCACACTGCCCACAGTCCCGGTCTGGATCTGTGGGACACTCTTTCCGTTTATGATAGCCTGAAAGACAGAAAGCAAAATAAGTAAGAAGCCTCTTACCAAGGGCTCTGAGAGAAGCAGAGGGAGAGAATGCTGTGCCTGCCCGGCAGCGCCCTCTACTGGCCAAGCGTCGCTCAGACGTGCCAAGCCTCAGTTTCCCTTTCAGATAGGCTCTTCTCTTCCAATAATACCCTGGATTATCATCAGAAATGGTTCCCATCAAAATAAAGGTCTCAGAGTCCAAATTTCATCCTGCCCAGCCCCTACCTGGCTGGAGTCATCTTCTATTCCGCTGCAGGCTGCTTTCTGCTCCAGTCCCCGGCTCTCCTCCTTGGAGCTAGGGGTGTTGAGCCTCTGCTAGCTTCTTCCTCCGGCTGGCTCTTTGCCCCAGTCAGTCCTTCACTCTCCCCCTAGGAGCATTCCCCTGCAGATCTCCCCCAGCCACTGGCTCCACTCCTTTTGAGGGAGGATAGTGTGTGTGTGTGTGTGTGTGTATATATATAGATTTCCCTCCCAGAGCGTGTCCTGATTGGCTGAGAGAGGAGTCCTGCCCCGCCCACTCCACAAAGCTCCTGATCCCAGGCCCTTAAAGAAACAGCAGCCTGGGTTTTCCCCAAGCCTTAACTATCTCCTCTGGGGCCATCTTCCTCTCCCCCAGTACCTAGCTCTGCCTTTCCTGGGTCTTCATCTGCTCTTAAAAAGTCCAAGGGCTTAAAGAGACACAGCACAGAACAGGTGTTGACTGACCACTAGTGCTTACTGCCCTTTAGGGGACAGTCACCCTGTTATACGGCCGAAGGCGCCTCAGTCCATGCGGTCACCTCCCACACAATACTAGGCTGGATCTGCTCTCTGCACCTGTCACCCGGGCTGCAGTAATGCTATTCCAGGGTGCAGGGCTTGGGATCGTTGCGCAGGGAGGTTACAAATGGGAAGACAGAGGTGGCTGGCAGGTCTGCAGGGAAGTGCCCCACTGCCACGCAGATTCCTCAGACAATTGCTCCTCACTGGCTCCTTCAGGTCTATGGTAGCAACCCCCAGGGCCGGTGCTCAACGTTTGACTGCCTAGATATCTGCTTTCCTCTCAACTGCCGCCAGCACCTCTGGGATGCTGGTGCAAACGGGAGCTTGAAGGGGCAGAGGTGCGCCCTCAAAAGCTGTGCTGGGGCGTGGAAGGAGGCCAAGCAGGGGTGGCTGGGCCAGAGGCACCTCTAAAAGGTCAGTATTCTAAGCAGCTGGGTCCGCGGGCTAACGAATGCCCTGGCTATATCATGGAGATCAGAAGGGCTGCAGAAAGCTTGACCCCAGGAGTTGCTGGGAGGTGGGTAACCACGACCACAGAGGAAGGCACCGTGGCAGCAGCAAATGCACAATGAGAAATCCCAGCAGCAGCGCGGGAATGGGGCACGGGGGGGGGGGGGGGCGAGAAAGACTCCAGGAAAACGGCCCACCTCTTTCTGCATAACACAACCCTCCGGGCTAACGACTCGGAGGAAAACAACACACTCGCTAAACGTTCTGGCAAGCCCAGCGTGGGCGGCGCAGGTGACAGCATCAGTGCTATATTTAGGTGACTAAATGCCACCAGACAACTCCCAGCTACGTGGCTCCCACCTCCCACTGTCTGAAACCAGTCTCACTAGGGTGGCAACCACTGCGATGCCGGTGCACAGGCCTGCAACATGGTCCTTTTAAAAAAAAAATAGCTATTCCCTTTAGCGACCAGCTGTGTCAGGAATTGAGGCTGAAATAATGCACTGCAGAGGGCAGGCGGAGTGTGGCTGTGGAACATCTGACCAGCAGCCCAGGGAGTAAACACTGCTGGCCTACTCTGGGATTCTGCTGGGAGGAAGGTGGTCTGGTCTAGTGGACAGGTTCAGGGATGCAGGCGTGGAGCTGAGGTTGGGGGACTGGGACTGGGGTGAGCAGCTAAGGGAGGATGGCACAGACAACCTTAATTCTGGCATTTCCTAACTTTTGTGGGCTTGATTTTGCAACCTTAATATCCGTTTAGTGTCATTTTTGCTATGTAGTACAGCAGGGGCAGGCAACCTATGGCACGTGTGCTGAACGTGGCACGTGAGTTGATTTTCAGTGGCACTTCACACTGCCCGGCTCCTGGCCACCGGTCCGGGGAGCTCTGCATTTTAATTTCATTTTAAATGAAGCTTCTTAAACATTTTAAAAACCTTATTTACTTTACATACAACACTAGTTTAGTTATATATTATAGACTTCTAGAAAGAGACCTTCTAAAAAACGTTAAAATGTATTACTGGCACGCAAAACCTTAAATTAGAGTGAATAAATGAAGACTCGGCACACCACTTCTGAAAAGTTGTCGACCCCTGTAGTATAGTATCTATTTGTCCAGGGAATATTCCTCTCTCTGATCCCTTTTTAATGCTATTCTCCCCCGAGATTTCCCCCCGCTTTTCTCCTCTCTCCTCCTCCCCAGTCTTCCTTAAGCACAACACCAAGCCAACATCCTTCAGGTACAAATCAAATGTAACAACTCCCACATCTGCAGCTGCTATAAAAACGGTGAAGCCCCTTTGAAGGCAACGAAGCTACACTGACATACCCCAGTTGAGGATCATAGAACCATAGGGTTAGGAGGGACCGCCAGGGTCCCGAGTCTAACCCCCTGCCCAGATGTGGGATTTGGATGGTGTAGACACAAGACAGATGGCTGTCCATCCATTTGAGTAGGTTCCAAACTGGGTAAAAGCAGCTTCGTCATCCCTAATTTCTTGTTTTACTGGAAGCAGTCTCCCTCTTCCTAATTTGTAAAGTCTCGGCTGGCCACACACAGGGGTGGGTCTCTCAGGAGCCCTGGTATAGTCTTGACATCACATGGCCACAGCGCAGGATGTCCTGCTATTGACCCAATCCAACTTCATGCAAATGCTCGCAGCCAAGCACAATACCCCCGCACGCTATCAGCCGAACAAATAAATGTCAAAAATTTCCTTTTGAGAAAAAAAAAAAGAAAAGAAAAACATTTTTACCGAGAGGGAAATGCCACAAAATGCCCCGCCCACTGAACTATTTTGGCCAATGGGGCTAGCTTCAGGCATTTCCGGGACTTGGTCTCTCTAAGCCATTTCCTGTTTCTGACCACAAGGCTTGTTACTCTTCATGAGTCATGCTAGCTACCGAGCGGCCTGCTGCTGGCGCTGAAAACAAGCTGCCCACCTCCCTCTCCTCTGGAACACTTTCTAAACTGTTTTGACTCTGAAGAAAGCGACAGAGTTTCCCCGGTGCCGTTTGCTATTTTTATGGCCTGCGATCGGATGCAAATTGAGCTTCACAGTTTTACTGGACAGTTGGAAACCCTGCAGCAGCAAATCCGTGGGGCCGATTCTGGTGCAGTCCCTCGCAGCAGTGGGTGCAAAACACCAGCAATTCACGCTGGCAGCGTTTTACACCGTCTGTCCACGTGCTTCGCACCACTGGACGCGACCACGCAAAAATTCAGCGGGATGCAAATTAAGGACCCGATTCTGCAAAGGCTCTGAGCACCTCCAACGAGGTGCTGAGTGCCTTATTGCTAGTGGCACAGCTCCTTGCCAGACCAAGTCCACAGGGCATGTTTACACCCCGGAGACGATATTGGTCTGGCTGTTCCATTGTCGCTATGCTGGCAGAACCCTGTAATAGAGACACTGCCTACGCTGATGGAAGGAAGGGGTTGTTGCATCAGTGTAGGAACACCACCTCCCACAACGACAGTAGCAGTGGCGATGGAAGGATCCTTCTGTCAGCATAGCTACCTCCCTGCTGAGGGTTAGGTCTGCATAGAGTGAGCAGGGTGTGTGTGTGGGGGGGGGGGGGGGTTGGATTTGTCGTCCCCTCCCCAACCAACGTAGCTACATTGATCTAAATTTTAAGTGTAGACCAGCCTAAATGTCTGCAAGCCGCACTGACAAAACTGTCAATGCCTAAAAACAAGCCGGGGCTTATGCCCTTCATACTGCAGATCACTGGGACGTTTGAGGGGAGGGGATCTGGATCCAGACCTGTTGCTCATTCATAAAACTGCACACGGCACACATATGCAGGGAACAGAAAGAACTCCCCCCACCATTTCATGTTGACTAGTGCATTTGCACCAGTAAGATGTGCCGGAACGTTTGCCTGTTAATTGTTCCCGAGTTACAAACATACTGACCTGAGGGACACTGGTAGCAGCAGCGTTGTGAAGTTTCATCATAGAGCCAGTTCTCTAGCACATTACAGGACTGAGGTGAGATAATCAATGTCTAGAAAATCAAAGAGACCAAAGACAGCATTAAAGCTCGGTAGCAGAAGCAGCCTTATTCAACGCACAGCACTTCGTAATTATCCAATATGCACCCAGTCCAAAACACAGAAAAGCCCATCTTCCTGCAGCTCTTTCCTGTGAACGAGTAGACGAGCTGAGTGTGGGAATGGGAGGCTGTATTGCAACCCGTCCATCTGCCATTTCAGTGCTCAAAAGCCTATGGTAACAAACACAACTGCATGGATCAGGGCCGGCTCCAGGTTTTCCACCGCCCCAAGCGGCGAAAAAAACCCCAAAAACCCGACCGGTGGCATGTCAGCAGCAGCTCTATCGCGCCGGTCCATTCGGCGGTGGGTCGTTCACTCCTTCCCTTCCTCTTCGGCGGCAGATCAAAGAGGAAGCGAGGGACTGAGGGACCCGTCGCCGAAGACCCGGACGTGCCGTCCCTTTCCATTGGCCGCCCCAAGCACCTGCTTCCTTAGCTGGTGCCTGGAGCCGGTCCTGGCATGGACTGCAGTACTGTCCTAGAATGACCCCCTCTCCACTCCAAACCAGGACTTTGGAATAACCAAAGTAGACTCCCTAAGGAATCCATATCAGGTTTTAGACTTGGTGTATGCTAGACTTTGGGTCATAGTCAGGGCTGTGTAGATATCCAGCCAGAATGGACATGATAAATAAAACTAACTCTTTACATTAATAGTCAGTCTTATGGATTGTTTCCAGGCATCTGGTGACCTGGGCCACATGCAACAGGTGCCTGCCATCCTTCTCAAGGCTCCTTGAAACTACCTTTTTACAGTTCTGCCATTTTGTTAAGCTCCTGCTGGGTCCAGCAGTCTCCTCTCCCATATATCAGTGTAGGAAATAGATCTCTGTGTTCAATGGTTTAACTGGATATAATCCAACCCAAAGACCTGCTTGCAATTCAATTGTTTCGCTGGTAACATGGGGCCAGAGCCTGCAGTGACATCAGTGGCCCAAGGAGAGGGCCTGCAATCCCTTACTCCCATGCCCAGCCCCACTGTCTTCAGTGAAGCTTTTCTTGTGCGTAAAAGGTTTTCAGGAGCAGACTCTGCTCTGACCTTAGATAAAAAGACTCCGTTGTGAATGGTCTCAAGAAGCAGATAAGCCAGAAGGCACCTCTGTTCAGTGGCATCAGCACCTTGCTTAGAGCAATTTGAAGCACGTACTGGGAAATTTCACTGCTACAAGTTTTCTGATGAGATCGTTTGAACTTGGCATTCTCCCATTCACCCCCCGCCCCATTCTCTGAATTCCATTTTCAGCCACTGGTGGAAAGTGTAAAATCATCTGGAACAGCAACTTGTCTCAGAAAGAGATGGAACCAGGAGATCCACCATAGACCGTGCCTCTTGATGGCGTTTCGACAGGTAACAAGGACCTCAGGAAATCCACAGCAGATCAACAGGAGGGATAGCTCAGTGGTTTGAGCATTGGTCTGCTATACCCAGGGTGGTGAGCCCAATCCTTGAGGGAGCCATCTGGGGCAAAAAATCTGTCTGGGGATTGGTCCTGCTTTGATCAGGGGGTTGGACTAGATGACCTCCTGAGGTCCCTTCCAACCCTGACATTCTATGATTTCTATGATCCCCTTGACTTCTGCGGGAGAATTTCCCCCAGTCCTTTGGCATAACACTTCACCCTTCTGCAATGCCTTCTGTCGACAGTGCAGAGCTTTACCGACATTCATCCATGAACCTCACACCCAGCCTCTGAAGCTCTCTCTCTTTTCTACAGGGGAGGGATTTGGTGCCCCAATCACACAGCAGAATGATAGGAAAGCCTGGAAGGGTACGTCTGCACTGCAAATAAAAACCCGTGGTGGCCCGTGCCAGCTGAGTCGGGCTCAAGGGGCCCGGGCTAAGGGGCCGTTTAATTGCAGTGTAGACATTCAAGCTCTGGTTGGAACCTGGGCTCTGGGAGAGTCACAGATGGGTGGACTGCATGAGCCTGAATCCCCCAGCTGCGGGGGACTAATTGCAGTGTAGACGTACCCATTGGAATGGAGTCAAATGGCAAATTAGTAGCAGAATTGGCACTAGAACCTCTCTAACCATTAGCACACACTACCTTCTAGAGGCAGTAATAGAACCAAGGATCCTGACACTTCAAAGGGACTCAAGAGGCTGTCTGAGATCACAGAATGAGGAAGGGGGATCTCCTGGCCTCTGCTGCAGAAGCACCTTAGCTAGCTTCTAAGACTAATTTAAGCAGCAGGAGGTGATGTTATTAACTCAGTCGTTTAGAGGGAAAGGTCCCTCCGGGATCACCATAGATTGTTTCAGCTAAGACATCGTACTGTGAAGGGGATTAGAACTAAGCCCAGTTTTTCTACCCAGTTTTAAAAAGATAAATTTAAAAAACCACAGTCCGTGGCCACACCGTGGCTGCTGGCCCAGCTTTTCTGTAAATTCTCTGGAAAGTCACTGACAAGCGCAGCGCTTCCTGCCTGGCTCTCTGATGAAATCCGACTTTGGGCTGTAAGGAATGTTTAGTATCAGAGCAAGTTGAGCGATGTGACTTTAAATGATTGATGCAACACTCCGCTTCTTCCACTGAATTTTCTGGAAAATACGTAGACGCTTTTCATCATTTAATTAAATGAGAGGGTTTTTACAACGTTTAAAATATTGAACATACAGGACCAGTTTTGGCTCGTAGTTACAATTGCATAAATCTGGAAAATGGACTTATTCCAGATTTGACTGAGAGCAGAATCTGGCCCACTGCCTAATAACGACTGTGATAAATTATTGCACATCTGCAAACAAATGTGACTCAATTACTTAATACCTCATTTTGCCACAAGAGGGCAGCTGCCTGCCAGTTTACCGCTTATTCACTGCCTGACATCCACAACCTCGCAGACTGATCTGCTGCCAAGGTCAGGTCTGAAAATGACACAGCATAGTAACACGCAATCCACCCACCATTACCACCCTGCGGCCAGCACAGTAGCGTTGCTGCCTTTATTATCCTCTATGCAAAATCCCAAAGTGCTCCGAGTTTGTAGAAAACTTTGTAAAACGATTCCTTAAAATCAAGGCACGGTTTCTCTACCATGGACTGTCTCTTTCTGCTGACTCAGCCTTCCTATTTCTTGGCAGTCCACCAAGCCTCACTGAGGGTTTGTCACTTATGCTGGGTCATGAGCATGAACTTACTCATCAAGCGCTTTCCGCTGTCCGCTCGGTGCCAGTGGACATCCCATTTCTGACTCAGACCTTTGTTGGCCTTCCCTTTTCATTCCCTCAGCTATTTCAACCAGCCAACAGCAGCACAGCATAGTCAAGTCCTCTTATCATAAAATCAGAGACTATCAGGGTTGGAAGGGACCTCAGGAGGTCACCTAGTCCAACCCCCGGCTCAAAGCAGGACCCATCCCCAGACAGATTTTTGCCCCAGATCCCTAAATGGCCCCCTCAGGATTGAACTCACAACCCTGGGTTTAGCAGGCCAATGCTCAAACCACTGAGCTATCCCTCCCCTTGTGTTAGGTGTGATGAACAGAACAATGGCCCTTGAGAAGTGACTCATAGGGCACTAGCACTGGCCAGGCAGTTTGCCCCACATCCCCAGTCCCTGTAGTAGCAGCAAACCATTTATGCCTGATCAAGGCAGAAAATGAATGATATAAGCAAAACTGACAGCAGAGAAATGATGTGGGCTTCGCTTCTTTAACATGTACCGGGTTTTCTATAACCTTGGTTTCAGAATTTCACACTTCTGATGTCAAAAATGTAGAGTGACAACCGCAAGATTGTGTGGGATGAAGGCAAGTGTGTCCCCAAAACCGACTGGCGGGCCTCGGAGCGAGTGGCGTGAAGGCGTTTGGGGTTGAGAGCGGCATGTTAAAAATGACAAGGCCAACTAACTGGGTACATGTGTGAACTGAATGCTTGGGGAAGGTGGGGGTCGGAGTGACACATGGCAAAGTGAGTCTACAGGCAGCAAGGATGGTGTAATTTATACCTTCTTCTGGCCTCTCAGTTTGTTGATGTATAAGAGTGTCTCACTATAAACTGATGTAACACATTCAGGGACAGAAGGTGTGAATTACCTCATTTTAGCTGCCTTTAACCAGGTATACCCATGTGTCACTTTCAACCCCCCTATGCATTTGCTCTGATTACGGCCCTGGAGCTACATTAAAGGGTTGATTGGTTTGATTTTTTTCTTTTTGAAACGAGTTCAGTGTTTTCAACCAGGGTGAGTGGCCCAGAAATAAACCTCAATGCTTTGAGAGAGCAGAAGAGAGATGGATCACAGAGAACAGACAATGAAGCTGAATTCCTTTGCCCAACCAGTTTAAAGGGAAGTGATTCTCTGGGGAATCCAAAGAGCAGAGGAGGCAGCATCCAAGGTGCTGCTAGAAATGATCTTTTGAGGTTAGTGATACTTAGTGGTTCGGGAGTCAAATTAGCGATCAGCATTACCCAAAAGATGTGTTAATCCATTGTTTCATTTACTATAGTACTATTCATACTTAAACACTATGACGGGAAATTCTATAACTAACTACCAGTATTATTTTCACAGCAAAATGACTGACCAAGTATTATTTTATCAACTGCAATTGGTTAACATAGTAAACACATCCTGACTGGTTAATAATTAAATCACACAGTGTTTTAATATCACATGCGGCAAAAAGTCGCAGGAGACACAGAAAAGAGCCGCTTGCAGATCATGAGTCTCGGTCCGAGTATCACTGTTCTAGGTTTAAAGCCCAAGCCCCTTGGTCTGTATAATTTGAAACACGGTACAGAAACCTACCGAGGCACCGCTATTTCTGCCAGAGGGACAGAGGAAAGATTTGTTGGTGCCAACAGCCCTAGATATTAAACCAATGTCTCTAATCGACTCAGACATTTCCAAAGCTGTAGACTGAAAGCACTGGCTCCTGAAATGAAGTCAAGGCCAGTGTTCAAACATCTGCCTTTTGAGCAAAAATAGAAGCCAGTCTTCCATCAACGGAAAGTGCAGTCCCATATCAGAAGGCAGAATTCATCATACCTTATTTCTTAGCCACCCTCAGCCCTCCAAGTACCACTCTCAGACCCTGTTCTGAAGCAATTCTAGCACAAGTACTGCCTTTAGATTACATTTCCACAAGGGCCGGTCAAACATTTTCCATCAAGACTTATTTTGTGCAGAAAATTGAGTTTTCAACTGCACTAAAATGTTCATAGAAAGTGACTGCTTTCCTCAAAAACCTTTGATTTTTTTGTTGGCTAACTAAAAATCAAAAAGTATCTGGCAAAAAAACAAAACAAACAAAACAAAAAAACATTTTTTGAGGAAAAAAATCAAAATTTTCCACACACTAAAATTGACGAAAATTATTTTTTTTTTCCATTTGTCGTCAAATTTTTCTCCGGAGAAAGAAACAATTCCAAACAGCTCTAATTTTTACTATCCTTTCGTGAGAACTTATGCATGGAAGAACGAGAGAGAGAGAGGTAACACGATACAAATTCATATCCTCACTGCAGCTCAGAAAATGCTAGTTAAGGAGGTACCTTTCTGGCTTTTCTAATCCAATCAGTTTTATAAATCATGGGTGTGTTTGTGCAGAACAATAATTTTCGGGTTAACAATAATACTTTGCTCTCACACCGTACTTTTCACCTGTGGATCTCAAAGCATTTTATTTCGGTGATTTAGCATTATTACCCCCATTTTATAAGTGGGGAAACTGAGACACAGAGAGGTGAGCAAGCCAATGACAGAGCCAGGTGTAGAACCCAGATTTCCTGACTCCCAGCCCCTTGGCCTGCCCACTGCATCACTGTGCCTATTAAGTATCAGGGGGTAGCCGTGTTAGTCTGTATCTACAAAAACAACAAGGAGTCTGGTGGCACCTTAAAGACTAGCAGATTTATTTGGGCATGAGGTTTTTACTCACAAAAGCTTATGCCCAAATATATCTGTTAGTCTTTAAGGTGCCACCAGACTCCTTGTTGTTTTTGTGCCTTTTAGAGAGCATCAGGGAGGGTAGTGCTGAGAATTCTACCTTTTTATTTTTTTTAATGGGGGTTAGGCTAAATCAAAATTCTAGTACCAATATAATTAAGTGATATTTCATGTGCTTTCTTGATTTGACTATATATTGGACCACTGTCCATTATATGCAAATAGCCAAAATGTATGTAATTTCCCACATTCCAAGGTGAGTTTTCTGGAGACTACCCCCTGGTACTTCTTTTTCCCCTTTATCCTGAGGCAGCCCCTCACTTTCTGATTAAGGAAGGCTAGACACTGCTCCTGCAGGATCCCTCCAGCACAGTCCGGTGGGTCCGCAAGCCATTTTCTTGTGTAATGTCCACTCCTCCTCTGCTGCCCTGGGATGGAATGTCTCATGTCAGACCCTGAATCATGAAATGTTTGCAATGTAGATGAAGACAGACTTTTTAAAAACAGCAGAAATATTTCCAAGGGCTGACCGCAGGCTTCCGTGGAATACAAAAAAGATTATGAAAGTAGTTTTGAGTGACTTCTTAGGAAAATAACTTTGTCAGAGGCCATTTCTGTTTTCACTGGCAAGCATGAATGTTTTACTTAGATACTGCAGTCAAAATGTGGGGTGAAGATCCCTGCCCAAATAATGAGCAGGGGGGAGGGATAGCTCAGTGGTTGAGCATTGGCCTGCTAAACCCAGGGTTATAAATTCAATCCTTGAGGGGGCCTGTAACAAGGTGCTGGCCAAAAGGCACTGACTCTGCCCCTGGTAGCTCAGAGCCTGCTAGGTCAGCTCCCAGTAAGGGGAAGAGATTGGAGCTGACAGGGATTAAAGCCCTAAAGGAGAGACACCTGTGAGCTTGATGGGGCAAGGCCTATAAAGCTAGCAGGAAGGAAGTAGGAGGGGAGGAACAGGAAAGCGAGGACCTGTTGCTCCCAGCTAGCTGGGAAAGCAAGCTGTTCCCCTAAGGGGCTACCTGCCTGGGAGTGAACTGTATAAAGCTGTATATAAGTGGTGGTGGGAAAATAAAAGGACACTGGTGTTTGAAAGAGTGGTCTCCCACAAATTTGTGCAACAAGCAACAAAGGGCACGTCTACAGGGCCATTTAGGGATCTGGGGTAAAAATCTGTCTGGGGATTGGTCCTGCTTTGAGCCGGGGGTTGGACTAGATGACCTCCTGAGGTCCCTTCCAACCCCGAGATTCTACTTACATAAATATAGTAGATCCTCCTGATTAGCAAAAAGCATGACCAAACTATACCAACCCATAACAAACCACCTTTCTTTAGGAAGATAACCAAAAAGTACAAATGCAAAACAAGATTAAAATCAAAGACTTAAACCAAGGTTTCCTGATTTAAATCATGATAAAAAAAGGTGATTTAAATCAATCCACCCTCTTGGCTCTATCACTTTATGACCATAGGTCAGTAACTTAAGAGCTCTGATTCAGTTTACCCCTTAGAAAAGAAGTCATTTATTATTTTTATCTGTATGGTGGTAATTCCTTCCCCCTGGGGCTGTGGTAAGGATTCATTACTGAGGCCTGGTCCACACGAACCCCCCCACTTCAAACTAAGGTATGCAAATTCAGCTATGTTAATAACGTAGCTGAATTCGAAGTACCTTAGTTCCAACTTACCGCGGGTCCAGACGCGGCAGGCAGGCTCCTCCGTCGATGCCGCGTACTCCTCTCGCCGAGCTGGAGTACCGGCGTCGACGGCGAGCACTTCCGGGATCGATTTATCGCGTCTAGACAAGACGCGATAAATCGATCCCAGAAGATCGACTGCTTACAGCCGGACCCGGAGGTAAGTGTAGACCTAGCCTTAGTGTTTGTACAGTGTTTTGAAGATAAAGCTTATAATATTAGGGCATGACACAGGTTGCACGTATAGCCAAAATACCCATTACAAAATTCTTTTATCCCTGTACATGTTTCTGTCCTCCTTACGGATCATGTGAAGCCAGCTACTCCTCGGCACAGAGGGCAATCACCTGAAAATACAGCTGCACTGGACCAATACATGCAGTGCTCCGTGACAGCTAAAAAGGACCTCTTCTCTCCACTCCACGAAGAGCAGATTGCTTGGTTCTACCAAGTCTTGATCAGGTTTCAACAGTGGTGCTGGAGATGCTTGGGTCTTGTCTGCACTAGCAGTTAAACTTCTCGTCGCCAGTGCAGGGGGAGCATCCACTGTCAGCAACAGGTCAATTTCCTAAAGCAGACAGGACCTTTGTCCAGGGAAGCCGTTTTAGCGCCTTGCCAGAAAAAACACCCACATCTAAGCCCAACCTGCTAAAAGGGTGCTAATATGGTATCCTTAGCCAAAGATGCCAGGGGCCAAGGTAATGAATTTACGGCGTTGGGACTGTCTGGCGGCGGATTGTATCACTCCGCCCTGTCTACAGGAGGAAAATTCTGAGAAAATTTCCCACCAGTAGCAGCAACATTGATCGCCCTGGACACACTGTGTCACTTCGAACTGGTCTGAGCTAGGTTATGTGAGAGGTGTTGACAGTGGTCGCGGCCGCAGGCGCCTTGTCTGCTTTCCCTAAAACCTGTTCAGTGGCAACACTGGGAACCAACAGTAGGATTTTGTTTGTTTGTTTTAATTTCTCCTAATGGGAGGTAGGCCCTAGAAAGCTCAATGATCATCTGCCAGAGGGGAGGGAATCACAGAGGATCATTCACATGCAAGCTAAGGCCCTGTTTGTACAAGGACTAAACAAAAATAATTCCTGTAGGGGGACGAGCAATCGAGAGTGCAAATGAATACCGCATTTACACAAGTTTCTAATGCATCCATTGCGGGTAGGCTATGTTTTTTGCCGCCCCAAGCACGGCAGTCAGGCGGGCTTCGGCGGCATCCCTGTGGGTGGTCTGCGGTCACGCGGATTTGGTGGCGTTTCTGTGGGTGGTCTGCCGGTCCCGCGGCTTTGGCGTACTTGCTGCCGAATTGCCACCGAAACCGCGGGACCGGCGGACCTCCCGCAGGCATGCCGCCGAAGGCTGCCTGACTGCCGCCCTCACAGCGACTGACACGCCACCCCCCCCGTGGCTTGCTGCCCCAGGCACACTCTTGCTGCACTGGTGCCTAGACACACCCCTGTGGGTAGGATCTCAACACAAATAATAATCCCTAATGTCCTTATAGGTGTTAAAGGGTCCAAACATGGGGCAAAACATGCGTCTTGTAAAATAGTAAGAAACTTGGGAAATGCAAAAAGCAACAGAGGGTCCTGTGGCACCTTTGAGACTAACAGAAGTACTGGGAGCATAAGCTTTCGTGGGTAAGAACCTCACTTCTTCAGATGCAAGTGACTTGCATCTGAAGAAGTGAGGTTCTTACCCAGGAAACAGAGTAGCAGAAGAAGTGGGCTGTAGTCCACGAAAGCTTATGCTCTAATAAATTTGTTAGTCTCTAAGGTGCCATAAGTACTCCTGTTCTTCTTTTTACCCAGGAAAGCTTATGCTCCCAGTACTTCTGTTAGTCTCAAAGGTGCCACAGGACCCTCTGTTGCTTTTTACAGATTCAGACTAACACGGCTACCCCTCTGATACTTGGGAAATGCAGTAGATCTAATATACTTGGACTGCAGCAAAGCATTTGACATGGTAGCACATAGGAAATTTAGCTAAATTAGAGAAGATGGGAATTAGTAAAGGAATGGCAAGGTGGTCAAGAAACCGGCTAAAGGGGAGAAGACACTGGGTTGTGCTGAAAGGTGAATTTCCAGCCTGAAGGGAGGTTACTAGTGGAGTTCCTCATGGGCTAGTCTTGGGACCGATCTTATTCAGTACTTTTATTAATGACCTTGGCACAAAAAATAGGAGTGTGCTCGTGAAATTTGCAGATGATACAGAGGAGGATCAGAATATTACACAAGAAGATCGGCATGAGCTTGAAGACTGGTGTGACAGAAATGGAATACAATTCAACAGTACGAAGTGTAAGGTCATGCACCTACAGTCTAACCAGAAGAATTTCTGCTATAAGTATGGACTCATCAGTTGGGAATGAGAGGAGGAGAGACCAACCTACGTGTGTGCGTTGACCGCAGGATGACTATGAGCCACCTATGTGGTGTGGCTAGGTTTGCATTTGCTGTTATCAGACGTGGCATTTCTAGCAGAGATAGGGAAGTATTAGTGCCACTGCACGAGGTACTGGTAGGACCTCATATGGAAAACTATAATTCTGGCCACCCATGTTCAAGAAAGAGGAGTTCAAGCTGGAACAAGTGCAAAGAAGAGCTACTAGGATGATCAAGAGAATGGAGGGCCTCTCTTATGAGAGGAGACTGGAAGAGCTTGGTGGGTTTAACTTAGCACAGTGAAGACTGAGAGGGGATCTGATTGCCCTCTAGAACTACATCAGGTGGTAAACACCAGGGACAGTGAAGCTATTTAAGCTAAAGGACAAATGGGGATAAACTGGCCATGAAAAAATTCAAGATGGAAAGTAGAAGGTTTCTAATCATCACCAGAGGACTAAGTCTTGTAACAGCCGCCCAATAGAAGTTGTGGGGAAAAACAACTTAATTAGTTTTAAGAGCAAGCTGAACAAATTGATGAGTGGGATTGTATGATGGGGTGGCTTGTGATGGTGGCTGACAAGGCTCGGGAGCCCTGAGGGTCCCTTCTGGTTCATATCAGATGTCCCTAAAATCTCATGCTTCAGGGCTGCCGTCAGTCACCGCCAGGTTCACCTGGGAGTCTCTCAATCCATTCCCTGCCCTTGCAGGGGTCTCAGGCATTGGTGCACTTCAGTCCCTCCCAGTCTCTGCCTGACATATAATAGTTCAGTCTCCTGTGGGCTGAAATACTTTGGTCTATTTCATTGTTGGGTTTAGTGCACAGGGGCTGGGTGGTGTTGAAGGCCTGCGATATACAGGAGGTTGGATTGGATGATCTGGTCATCCCTTGTGGTTATGACTTGGCAGAGTAGGATAGGAGGATTTAATTACAGCATAGCAGAAGGCAGTTGATCTAGACTCTTTTAGAGAGCTTGGTCAAGTCACACCATTGCTGTGTGCCTCAGTTTCCCCATCTGTAATGGGGACACTGGTAATGGCCTTGACATCCTTTACAAGGCATTTTGAGACCAACAGATGAAAATCACTTTATAAGGACTAGTTATGATCACAGAAAGAAAAAAGGGCCCTTTGCCAATTACTCTTTCTGGAGATATGTTGGTCCTTCTCTCATTCCCCCTTTCCCCTCCCCAGCCTCACCAAGTTGGCTGAAGAGGAGGATTTCCCCATTTGTTATATTGTCCTTAGGTCTTTATAAACAAGTCACACAATGAGTGTGGGAACCAGCAAACGCAGATCCTGTTCTGAGAAGGGTTTCATCCAGTCCTGACTCATTGTTATTAATATCACTAATAACTGATTATTTCAGAGTGGAGATGGTCTCATTCAATAAAGACGCTTTGTTAGCTAAAAACTGAAGGTAAAGATTTGACTTAGCTGGCCCCATTGCTCATATTTAGCTCTTGAAATGAAGTGAATGGGGTGGGGAGGAAGGGGAAATCTAAGGTGTCAACCAAACTCTATAAACCTCAAAACTATCACCTTCTTGCAAAACAGCTGCTGCCCTCTATGCCGGGAGACCTACCCTAAACCTCTGTTTAGGGGACCCCTAAAAAGAAAGCGAAGACTGCAAAAACATTCCAGGGAACCACTCCACCTCTCACCAAATGTGGATCATTCATTCTTCATGGACCCAATGATCTTAATAATAAATAATATATGGAGATATACCTATCTCATAGAACTGGAAGGATCCCCAAAAGATCATCAAGTCCAGCCCCCTGCCTTCACTAGCAGGACCAAGTACTGATTTTGCCCCAAATCCCTAAGTGGCCCCCCTCAAGGATTAAACTCACAACTCTGGGTTTAGCAGGCTCAAACCACTGAGCTATCCCTCCCTTGCAGGTGTTGATGGTTGATTAGTCAGCTGGAGAAGATTCACTTCATAAGTTTTACCCCTTGTTTCTTATGTCATAAAGTACGACCTCTGGATGAGAACTTTCACTTCTGCCCCAGTCCCCCCTTCTCTCCTGTTAATATCTAGACACATTTAAGAGTGCAGTGTAATATAATTGGTATGCATTTTCAACACAGCACGGAGGTTGGCTTTATCAGGGAAACCTCTGGTGAGCTTCAAAAGCCAAATTCAACTGCTTCCCTCATCTGTGAAAGGTACAGAATGAAAACATGGTAACCTCAAACTCTTTTTAATCTTCAGTGTATCTCTCCCTTTTCGTCTTTTGACTGTGTTTCCTTCCCCATTGTCATCTCTGAACCTCAATGGGGAAGCAAATTGAACTCAGCATCTTTGGTCAGGTGAATCCAAAGAGCTGTTCCAATTCCAGTGGGCAAGTCAACATCAGTAGCAACCATCACCAAGCTTGGGTATCACAACTGTTCCTGAAGGCAAGAAGAGGGAGGAGAAGGATTAAATGGCACATTTCCCCATCCAAAGGACCAGCCACTCCAAATCAAAAAGCTTTAGTTTTATCTCAGTGACATACAAGATTTACCAACTCTGAAAGAGAAAATATATTAATTTATACAACTTCCAGCATTCTTCAACTGCAGCCTAGGGTTAAACTAGGGTTACCATACGTCCTCTTTTTCCCAGACATGTCCGGCTTTTCGGCAGTCAAACCCCCGTCCGGGGGGAATTGCCAAAAAGCCGAACATGTCCGGGAAAATGGCGGCTCTGCTCCTCCCCGACTCTTCGGCTCTGTTTAAGAGCCGGGCTGCCCGAACGCTATCGGCTTCGGGCAGCCCCGTGCCTCCAGACCCTGCGCCGCCGGAGCCCGGGCGGGGAAGTGCCCGGCTGGGGGCGCAGGGTCTGGAGGCAGGGGGGCTGCCCGAAGCCGGTAGTGCTGGGGCAGCCCGGCTCTTAAACAGAGCCGAAGAGTCGGGGAGGAGCAGAGCCGCCATTTTCCCGGACATGTTCGGCTTTTTGGCAATTCCCCCCGGACGGGGGTTTGACTGCCGAAAAGCCGGACATGTC
>NC_048311.1:42151154-42158294 GCF_013100865.1 Trachemys scripta elegans | reverse complement strand
TTGGCGCCGCAAGCCTGGGAGGCAGGAGAAGTGGAGCAGCAACGGCACGCTCAGGGAGCGGGTGTAGGAACGATGTAAAAAAAAAAAAACACCTGCTTTTTGACACCCCCAAATCTTGGCGCCCTAGGCAACCGCCTAACTTCCTAAATGGTAACACCGGCCCTGCCCCCGGGCTGCGAAGGAGCTTTGCCCCTGCAACCCTTTTTTCTCCTGGTGCCTCTGATAGGAGCCTAACAGGCTTCATCCAAAGTGATACAAGCTACACAAGTGAGATCTTGGCAGAGTGTTTCTGTTTCCCGAATGTAATAAAAATACTGAGATGATAAATCATAGTTAATAAATGATGTGTAATAAGCATGTCCTAAAAACAAATTTTATATTTCCAAGATCACTGCTTTTATAATTGATGCTGAGGTAAGGGAGAAAATCCCTGGAAATATCTATTTTTAGGAGGGAGTTCACCAGTTTAGTGAAAGGGGTTCACGGTTTGTTAAAGTTTGGGAACCACTGGATAGACAAACACCTTTCGGGGTGGTCTAGATTTATTGAATCCTGCCTCTGCTTGGGGGGTGGATTCGAGATCCCTTCCAGACCCACATTTCTATGGCTCCCTGAAAACAAACACGTCTTTGGCCTGGGAACACTGACCCCTTTGGATATCGTGTGGATGCATTTGTTCGAGAGCATCAGGGTTTGTTCCTGGTCTTCACTCTTCTGGTGCCAGCAGGCATGTGGGTTACCCCAGCTGAAGTGAGGGTCATTACCGAGGTGGAGCAGATCTCAGTGGGTTATGCTGCAGTTGAGTCTTGTGCTGACTGAACTCATTCGTTAATATTCATTTGAGCTCACAGGAAAAAAAAAAGTGTGGTGGTGAATCACAGTGAAATGAGAAAGTCAGTTTGCTATAGATGAGTCGTACGTCAGGAAGAAAAGTATATTACAGTAAAAAATTAAAAGAAAGGCTCTTCTACCAGCACTAGCGGCTCTGGAACTGACTACAGTACCGCAATAGTAAAACAATTGCCTCATTCTTGGGCTCCCACTCAAAGGCTGAGAATACTGAAGAGAATCCTGCCCAAGTCTAAGAACGTGACCAGACAAACTTCATCTGTCTGATGGGGCATGTGGAAAAAAAGATCAATAATAACTGTTAACTGAATGTTAAAAAAAGTAAACTAAAGAGCAGAAACAATTTCAAATAGAAATAGGCTATGGATTGCCCGACACTAAACGGTAGCATCTGAATTCCAGGGGTGCCAGCAAGAGTCGTCCTACAGAAACACAGTAAAAAGACAATCCTTGCTCCAAAGCAATCATAATCTCGGTGACTCCAGGTTTTAAGAGGCATGGGCTAAGGAATGGATGGGACCCGAGTCTGAATATTGGTGCTGAATATTAGAAAAGCAAATGCACTGTCTCTTGCAATAACAATCATTTTGCACTGATATGGGGTCTTTCCCCCCTAATCGGTCTGCAGACCATCAGGCCAGTCCTGCAATCCTTACTCAGATGAGAAGGGATTGTAGGATCAGGACCTATATATTGAGGAATCACTCCACCTTAAGGATGAGAGGATGGGAGCCAGATCACCATGGTACAGTAAGTTGCGTGAGTGTGGGAGGGGAAATTACAGCTCAGGGCCACAGGGCAAACCCCTACTTTTAATCAAAAGGGCCATGAGGATCTGCTAACGTCAGTGCAGAATAGGCAGGACTAAGTGTTCTTAAAGGTCTGCTCCAGAAGTCCCACAAGCTTTAGATCTGGCATTGTTCTCTATTTAAAAATCTCCAAGCACACAAAGTTCTGCTGAAATATTTCTCCCTAATTTGCCATGACAGGCACTGCCTAGGCACAGTACACATACAAATGACTCATTCACATGGGAGGGACTGTTTGGGTTTCGCTAACATTTCCATTGACAGGGCAAAATCATGAAGAGGTCAGCTTGGAGGCCTGATTCCTGCAGGCACTCACCCTTGGCTTGACTTCACTCAGGCAAGGCGGTGCATGGCCTCCATGATCCTACTCCCATGCATTATACACATTGAGGACAATTATTGGGAATTGCACCAAGCAATCCCTGTACCAAGATACCCAGATGACTAGATGTCTGTTATCCCATTCTAACCCGGTACCAATATTAACTGAGGCCAGAGTTGTAATCTCCTGGGTTGAAATCGTGAGCTTTAACAGCTAAGTCTTAAACCGGGGATGAGTTGGGGGAAGAGACCTAGATCACGATGGAATCTCTTTGAATGAAATTCAATGCAGAAGCCGCATCCTATTCAGAAGTTGCTACAGAAAGGGGTGGTGGGTGGTCCAAAGAAGGAGCCGTTTTCTTTTGACGCTTTGGGGAGATCGAAGTCAAGCCCGAGTTTCTCCGCTTGTAACCGAGCCGGGGCCAGACAGATTTCCCGAAATCTCCGGGGACGTGCCAAGGCATAACGAGGACCCGGGCCCAGCCTGCTTCCCCCAGGACAAATACCAGAACAGGCTCAGCTCACCCTCCGGCCCAGCTGATGAGCCAGGGACGTTTCTCGTGTTAAGTTCATAATGCAAGCGATGAATAAATCCGGATCCTTTACCAGCTCTCTGGGGCAAGCCCCCGCCTGTCTTGGCACCTTCCTCTCCAACGGGGAGACCCCAGCCCACCCCCGGGGGCAGCAGTTGTGGGATCTGCCCCCTCTGCCACCCAGCCCCGGCAGGGCATCCCCTTTCTAAGCCAATAGCCTCTGGGGAATCCGTGCCCACCCCGGGCCCGCGCTATGGGTGCGGGGGAGAACGGAATCCCCCGGCGCCAGCTGTTTGCCCCCAGCCCACACACACCTGCCAGCCCCAGCTGCGTGGCCACGTGCCCCCGGCGCAGCTGCCTTACCTGCGGGGGCGCCGCCTGGGTCCCCTGGAGAAGCAGCAGGAGCAGCAGCCCCCGGGCAGCCATCGGCCCCGCTGCCCGCGAGCGTGAAGGTCCGACTCCTAGCGCCTCCGCTCGCGGGACTCCCGCATCTCGGCTCGCCTGGACCGCGCCGAGCGCCACTTCCCTGGAGCCAGCCCCGCGCCCCTGCGCGCGCCAGCAGCTCCCGCGGAGACTTTCTAGCGCGAGCAGCGGGGGCGGCAGAATCCGAAACCCCGAAATCACACCGAGAAAAGGGGTTTGACAGAGCGTGTCACTAGCCCGGCCCCCTCCCGCCTGCCCCCCCTCGGGCTCCCCCAGCATGCAAATTGCAGCGCTAGGGAGCCCATGGGGTTTCACGCCTTTGCCCGAAAAACAACTGGCGCCGAGGGGGTCAGTTTCTCCCCCTTTGCCTGTCCCTGCCTGCAGGGAGCGGGAACAAAGAACCTCGGAGCCCCCCTCCTCTGCCCCGGGCTGGGCAAACTCCTGCTCCAGCCACCCCTCGCCCTCTGAGACAACACTCATTTTCCGCTGCTTGGAGGACAGCGAGCTCACCCCCCACCCGGGAAAGTCTGGGTGCTTTAAGCCTGAACTGGGGGGGACCCGCCTTGCCCTTGATTTCAGGTGGATTTGGGGCAACTCTCTATTTGAACGGTCCAAAGTCCCGCGGGATTAGCTTTATCCCAAAGAGAATTTCAGCCAGTCCCCTCCCTGTAAGACTCTGCATAAAACCTCTTCTGCACCCCCACCCCCCCCAACAAAAACAAGTTTTGTAAAAATAGCCCCTTGAAAAAGGACAGAACGGGTTAAAAAAAAGCCACCCTGAGCCAGGCAGTAAAGTCCCGAGAAGCTGCGTTTTCATGACGATGCTTTTTTGTGCGTGTACATTCTGCTTAGCAAAAGGTCAGCACAGAATGAGTGGAGGGTAATTCGTTGATTTATCACTGGTGTGCAACAGCCCCACTGAAACAACCCCTGTAATAACCCGGCATTTCACTCTCCTGCAGCCAAGTTCATTATGCAGAATGGGAGCACTTTCGCTGAAATGGCTTTTGAAGTCCTTATTTAACTCACTTTATTCAAGAGTCATGGGTGTCTTCTCTAGAGCCCCCCCCCTCCACAATCACAAAAGCATCTACTTAACTTTACACACCTGAGTCATGCCCTTGGACTAGTGGACTCAGGTGTGTTTGCAGGATTGGGTCCTTACTTGTAAAATTTATCTTCGGCTATTTTTAAAAGCAATTTTTACATTTAAAAATGCAGTCTAATGCCTTCAATAGAACACCAATGTATTCCCAGCTATCACACAGAACTGAAACCTAAAATAAACATAGGGCCCTAAATTTTCAGAGGTGACCTTGAGCACTGCATTGTAGAGTTCACTGATCCCTACCAGCATATTATCTACTTTGGCAAAATATGTCCTGGACTGTAGTCTCAGTTATAAATTTACAGAACACAAACTGGCTGTGGGTAGCAGGTGTTTGAGGTTTGGGGACAGCAGAGTGGTTGAGTGGGATAGTGTGTGTTGGGCTGTTAAAATTACTGTCTGGAAAATTTATTTAAACTTTATGGTAGATTACATGGTTTTCTTGGTTCCTAGAATCAAGGTTGCTGGATTGGGTTTATTTTTGGTTTTGTTTTGAACTTTAATCGACATAAATACAACAGCCAAATTTGGGGATAGGATGTGTGTTTTATTAGGACAGGCACCAACATGGGACTGCCTTTGCTTAACGTTACCTATATGAGTGGTCTTACTGAAGTAAGTGGAGCTAGGTGACTGAAGGGCCCCCAAGACCACAGTACTTGGATGCTCATAGAACAGGAATCTAATGTTAGGCAAGAGCTTAAGTCTTTCCAAAAACAGAGATGTGGGTTTAAATCAAATCAAAATTGAACGTGCCGTGTCAGTGTGGGGAAAAAACCCTGACATGGTCACCGACCACTGTTATTGTCTACTGTGTGAGGTAGGCTCTGCATTAAATAATACCATTCTCAGAATGGGTATTCCAGTCCTCAGGCGTTTGAAATAAACACATTCGATTCAGACCGTGTTTTGATTATATTCAAGTGAATTACCAGGGACTTTCTGAAAGGAGCCATACCAGGAACTACAACACCCACCTCTGCTTCAGCAAAATAAAATTATTTTTCGCAAAATGTTCCATTCATTTCCTAGAAAATAATCCCCTGCACTGAAGACAAACACAGATGTTACGGACAAATTGTTTCTCCAGGTCCCAGTTCTCCATAAGGAATTTTAATTTAACGGGCAGAAAGAGAAAATCCTTGGTAGCACAATTGATTATTGTTTATAATACCCATCTAATTGGATCTATCCCGCTATTTAAACACTTACTAAAATGTGTATTTGCCTATAAATAGTCCTTTGAGCTCAATGGTACTACATGCAGGTGCAAAGTTACTTAAATGTGTATGGATTTTCAGGTGGACAGCTTTGTTAATTACCAATGCTATTAGCACAGTGCCAAGGTAAATATTTTGGCTGCAGTATGAGTGAGAAAAGAGGTATTCTTAAACACTGTCAAATGGAAACAAGGGATCATTCTATCAAAGGAGCCAGTTTAAAATGCCATCTTTTGAAAACTGGGTTTCACTCACAGCTGCCATCTAAGGCATCAGTTGTGCACCCATTTATGGCAGTGGGAGTGTTGCCAATGACTTCTGTTAGTACAGGATCAGACCCAAAGGACCTACAATCTTTGACTCTTTTAGTCTCAATGGCTTGAAAGGAGCCTCTTGCTGGAGTTAAGGGCTAAGCTATGTGCAGGCTGCAGAATCAGGTCCTAACACAATATTCAGTGAACACGGCCCTGTTACATTTGCAGGTCGAGGATTCTCATGGCTACAGTGATACTCAGGAAGGTATTTGCAGCTGAAGATCATTTACAAAATTTCTCTGTTGCCATCCCCGTTCCCAGTTTTACCAGGGGAGAGCTTCCACCCCAAGACCTTGGAGGATCACACCTGCTGCAGTATCACATGGGGAGAGAAGTGGCTGCTTGTATAGTCAGTACCCAAACCATTTAACGCCTTATAGGTGAAACCCAGCATCTTAAACCTCTGCTGGAAATCAGCTGGCCGCCAGGGCAGATATGGGGCAGTGGTGTATTGTGCTTGTATCAGGAAACACCACTTAGGCCTGGTCTACACTAGAAAGTTAAGTCAGGTTAACTACATCACTCACAGCTGTGAAAAATCCACATCATTAAACTGGCCTAGAGTTTAGTTCTTCTGTCAACCTAGCTACTGCCTCCCAGGGAGGTGGAATAATTACAGCCCTCGGAGAGCCCTGCCGGCTGGTGTAGGTAGCATCTAAGCTGAAGCACTACAGTGGTGCAGCTGCAGCATTTCAAGTGTAGACAAGCCCTTAGCAAGCAAAGGCCAGATTTTTAAGGTGTTTAGGTGCCTAATGCTGTAGATAGGCACATAGTGTGATTTTCAAAAGCAGGGTGTGCTTAGAGATACCTTAAAATATCTGACCCCCAAGCGGCTGCATTTTGTACTAACCGCGGTTTCCCAAATGCTTTGAAATTGCCACTCGCTGGAGAATAGCCTCATTTCCATCAATTGGGCTAGGTCCGTTTGCCAGGCCAATCATTCCAGGACCATCACCCTGCAGTATTTACTGTCGTGGATGTGTATGGAGATGTTGCATTAATTCTTAATTTTAAATTTTCTGCAGTTGGTTTAAATTCAGCCAGTTGTTCCAATCACCTGCTGTATGTTAAATATTTTCAGGGCAACTTTGATAACATGATCTGGAGAGTGCTGTTAATTCTCCAGTTTCACCCCAGAATGGGTGTCAACTATGGTCAGACTTCACCATAGCAGATGTATTTAGTTCTCTTCTTTTTTTTTCACCACAGTTCCAACATTTGTTTATTCTTACTATGTCGTGTTAGCTGTTGTCCAGTGTCTCATTAAAAGTAACCGCCTCTTAAACTGGATTTAATATTGGCTACATGGAGACTTTGCTATTTCTACATATTTTGATTATAAATTGGCTAGTCTAGGTCATTAGCACACAAATTATGCAATTTTTCATTGAACTTTTAAGGCTTGATACTGCATTTCCTTTCACACCCAGAACTCCGACTTTGGTCACAGAAAAGTAAGGGTTTGGGTTGTGCAAGGAGTGCCGGGTTGGATCTTTATGGACATGAAAAGAAAGCAGACTGCTGCAGTCTTGGAGATGTAGCAATGTTCTTGAGAATTAATTT